>NC_137118.1:16249441-16409441 GCF_949357685.1 Gobio gobio
TAAAAGCTTTTCTTTGACTAACAAGGAAGTTTTCAGCTCCGAAACTTAAGGATCCAATGATTCCGAATCGATTCTCAAAAATTCAGAATCGATTCTGTTCAATTCAAACGGCCACTTCACCACTGTGCTCGCGCGGTCACCGGCCAAACAATAAAACCCGTTGATAGGCGAATGTTCGTATGCTGGTGAATTGGCTTCGTTTAAGATAAACTGGACAAACTATGACCTGCTCAGGGGCGTCACACCCGTGGGGACACTTTTCCCGGTGAGAGGTTTCAACACCCGCACGTTTTATGCAGTTTTTCCGCAGTTTTGCACAAACGCAGCAGTAGCTCCTCCATTTCTCTGGCCGCTCTGTATCTGCGCACGCTGCGCCTACCTCCCCATTTCAAAAGTGAATTTTGCTTATTAAATGCAAAGTTTTCAATTTCAAAAGTATTTCTAAATTAAGTTCATATTTCCAACAAACGAAATTCTGAGCCAAAATAACGAAGTGGTGCTCAAGTAGGCTATAAGGCGCTTTCCTTGCCATTAATCCTTAATAACACTCCTATGTCTCCGATGCGGTGGCCGGGTTATAAACCTACCAACATCCGTGGCATAATTTTTGGAATGACTAATGTTTCAAACGAATGGAAAATTCTGAACAAATACTTCGTTTTGGTGAGTGATTCGTTAAATGTCTCTAACATGACTGTTGCAGCTCGGCAAGTTCTCATGTGAGATGTTTTGCGCACACACTGAATTTGGCTTCTCAGGGAGCGCTAAAGTTGTTTTTCTTCTGCATTAGCCTATGTTTTAAAGATTTTTTTGTGGCTCTAACCAAAGTTAACTTTTTTTTGCTTTAAAGACATTTTTGTTAAAATGTTCTAAAGAAACTGAAAAATTGTCAGAGTTGTAAATTGAGAACTGATTATTCTATATGATTGTTCTTTGCAATTGTATGGCTTACTATGTTTCATTAGAGCTTGTTAATCTTGAATATAACTATGTTAATAAAACAAAAGTATTGAAAGAAATCTTCATAATCATTTTTAATATGGCAATACTGTCAAACAGATATTCTAACTAAAAATAAAAAATAAAAAGTTGAAAAGTTGATTTCTCAATTCATGACCCCTTTAAGAACATTAGCAAGACATTACCTCCTAGTACACCTTGTCATGTATTCACATTTTTAGAAGAGCATGTCACAGCCTTATAGTGCATCATGTGACGTAAAATTGCAAAAAGGGAAAAGGGTATCATTCAAAAGAGTCGCAAGGTACCGAGGACTATCTTTGTGCTCTGAATGACTGATATGTGCTCACAAAAGAGCTCTTTGACATGAATACCATGCTTTCAAAAAACAGCAAGTAGCATTTTCTTGACTCGCTTTTGCTGTCTGGGAGTATCAATGTACTATGAAGCATGACCGCCATGATTGCTTGGCTACAGCCATGATTGGCGTGTTAGGGACAACATACCTCCTGTTTTTCGCTACATAGAACAGGTCTTGTGAACTTTGGCAGGTTGCCTATTTTCAATATAAGTCATATGATTTTTTTAATTAGCTGACATACAAACCAATCCCAGACCGAGTTGTAATCCTTCTATTCTAGGTTGGTAAAGTCTAAGGGTTTTGTTGTTGTCCTTGTGTATATTATGTGAGCACATGGCCTTATTGTGTGGTTTAAAAATGAAATACTTAGAGTCCTTTAAGATGCTTTTTAGGTTCATGTCACTCTAAATGTGTCATAAAACTAAATGTTGCTCTGTTTAAAAACTTAGTGAGTATCACTTATGTCTTTCATAGCGAAAACATTCCTACAATGCATTGCTTTCAGCTTAGTGGAAAAAATAAAAAAAAGTCTCTCTAAATGATGTACTTTGAGTCCACTTAAAAATGTTGGGTTGCTTTAAAATGTTCTATATAAATAAACTTTGCCATGACTGGACTAAACGTGCATTGGTGCAAAGGTATTGATAAAAATAATTACGTTTAAATGTTAATATTTGTGTGCCGTGTATGTTTCTGCAAATAAAAGAATCATGTTGCGTCAGATTTAGAAGCTCTTGACAAACATGCAACTGGGGATAATATTAACTTCATGAGCAGTTGCGGCTAATATATTTCTTTATTAACTAGTAAACCATTTTCTTTGGAAAACTTACAGGTCCTCTGGCATGGTCCCTGTTTTGGTTTTCTGTAAGAGCTCCTTGTGAAGCTCCTTTAGGAGACTCTTAATGGAGCAACAGCTGTGCTGTAGCAGTTCCTCATTTAGATCACTTAGGGCCTGTTTTCTTCTCTCAGCCCTTGGGTAAAGCACAGCATAGCTGTTCTCTCACGGTCTCCTGCCCCCTGACCTGATTGCCAAACTTTTGTAAATAGTAGGAAGTAGAAGATATTCTTCTTCATTTGTCACATTCCCGCAATAATGAGGACACCATCTAATACACTCCTGAATAAGGGTTGGTCAGGCCTGTCTAAGTGAGTAATTCAGTTCTACTGTAGCTTCTCAACCGGTTCATATGTTTTGTTTAGTGTTGGGGTTCACATGCAAGGGGCCGGAGCCCATTTGGAGGCCCCAGGAAATGCACAAGGGGCCACAAGATGACTTATGAGGATTTAAAGTAAGTGAGAAAATTTAAGATCTACAACATGTAAAATGCCATCACATTTCTCACTCTGGTGAAAATATAGTACCAGACCATTTAAATCTTTTTCACTGCAACATAAAGGCCTGTGCAGACTGATTTTTATAGAATACTGTGAATCTCATTCCACACCTGCCCACTCCCACAGAGTTGTACACATGGTCCCTGCTCAAAATTAATTTTTACCCGGGCTGAACCTGCTTATTTTAGGTCCCATTATACTGTAATCCTGAATTAAAAGTGTACACATATGCTGTTTATTCTTTTCAATATAATGCCAGAAAGACTAGTGGCCTATAGTATTGAAAGCTACACATCGTTATAGCCTTAAATTAAATCTTATATCATGTTTAAAGGTAGGGTAGGCATTTTTTTATAAGCTTTTTGTTATGCTAGTTGAATCTCTCTTCACATAATGATAGCAATCAATAATAGAAGAGGTCTAAATATTAAAACATGTATCTTCTGTGGAAGTCTCAGAACTTTTTGTTTGTCCAATAATTCGGTCCGAATGCAATGATACATTGTTTTTTCCTGCCTGTCAACATATGTATTTCCATACCTCCGCAAACCTGCTCACACAGGCATCACCAGTCATCAGAGCGTTCCATAAGGCTATGAAGAGTTGTAGACAGTCACTAAACGCCACAAATCTACAGCAGCCAACTTTTACTGTTCCTCCTGAACCAAGACAACAAGCTTATACTGTGTTCACGCCATGCCGTAAAGTAATTACGAGATAGCAAACCATGACGTTCTACCCAGAGCTGTTCACATCCTCACCCTGCAATTCTATGTCCACACTATTACGCTGAAATGAACATGCAGTAGTCAGGTGGTACAAGAGCACTGTAAGTTGTTTCATTATTATGATTGGGGCCTGAGCACCGATTGTGTGAGCACCCTATTGGAATTGCTCAGTGTATTTTTCTTCTTCTCCGAAATTAAATCGCATTTTTGAGGGCCTAAACATGCTCGAACACTCATGAAACTTTGCACACACATCAGAAGAGGTGAAAATGTATTTCTGATATGGGTTTCAGAATTAGGTGTGGCAAAATGGCTCGATAGCGCCACCTACAAAAAATTTATTAAGCCGCGTTCATGCTACGTTTCACATACAAGTATGAAATTCGGTAGACACGTGATAGCCCAATACCTACAAAAAAGGAGCAGGGAGCAAAATCTGAAAACCCAACAGGAAGTGAGATATTTTGAATTTTTTCTGCTAAATTTTTTCAGATGATGTACTTTAAAGAAATCCTCCTGGAGATTTTATCAGATAAACATCCTATTTGATAAATAAAGAATTTCCAAGGCACTCGAATGGTGTAGAAAAGGTTAAAAAGCCTTTAATTAATCATGGTGTCACCTGTTTTTATAAGATTAAGCCATAATGAATTAAAGGCTTTTTAACTTTTTCTACACCATTCGAGTGCCTTGGAAATTCTTTATTTATTGAGTTGAACCATCTCTTACATCCAAAGAGCACTGAGATAAGGAATTCACACCCCGTGCAGCCTTTGCGACATTAAATGCTTTCTACTTTGCAGAATCTGCTGTGCGTGTTCATGTGTTTTGGAGGAGGCCTGGCTTTGGCAACGCTCTGAATTGAGGGTGGGATCTCATGCTTTCAAAGCTAACCTGCTATAGCATCTCCGAAATTGCCTACACTTAGCCTAGAAATCTAAACGCACCCTAGCGGCAGCAAATCTAATTTGCAGCCAGGGTAGTCTAGCAACTCTCCGTTAGCTTGCGAGCTGGAAGAACCAAACTCTGGTCAAGCCACTCACATCGTGTATAGAGTCGGTGGGTGGCCTTAACATAATGACGGCAGAGTTGCCGCGGTTCCACGTGCTACTTGTAAACAAAGAAACAAACAGCAGTCTTTCGAATCAGCTTTGGCCGTGACTCTGGAAGACTTGGAGTTAAGCTTTTCTTTGAGAAAATAAAGAACGGTACTGAAGTCATTCTTAAGAAAGGAAGATGTGTTCTGAGTTTTGCCGACCGGATACAGTGAAAGTTTAATCTATCAACTAGCTCTGCTTCACCTTCTTCGTTGCCCTGGTTGGTTGTTGCACTATACTATTGCGTGCAGAAGGAATTTGAAAGACAACCGTTTATCCCGCCCCTAGGATTGCCCCTATAGCCCTGCCAATGGTGTGTTCCCAGACCCAACATCTTGATGTGGGTCTGGCTTGTCAGGCTAGCCTACCCTACCTTTAAATGTTAAATGTTTAAATTAAATGTCAGAATTGCAGTCTGTTTGTTTGTGTGGCTCAGACACAATAACATAGCACAGTTATCACATTTAGGAAAAGGGGTTTGGGACCACTCATATGTAGAAATAAATCTACTTTTTTGACAAAATTTTGATTAGTTTTAAAATGATTTGTGGCTGTTCCTTTAAAAAACATCAGAAAAAAAATTAAACACCACTTATCGACAATGCACAATGGATGTCAATGCAGAAGCCTGTTATCAAGTATTGTTGAAAGCCATTTTAAGGGATTGCGCCCACTCACTGAAAAAAGAACTGTGTTCTAGAGCCATGGATAACTTGTTCCGAACAGCTCTCTGTGTTACACATCCCTCCCCACCATCCCCTCTCACTTCTGCAGCTGTCTGTCGGCCTAAGGGAAAAGTCTCCTCACCTACTAGAAGTCAGATGTGAAGGAGGAATGAATGTTAACGTGAATGTTAATGTGTAGCACTGTACAACGGCTGTCAAGCTGAATTGTAATTTAAAATCCAACCAAATAACCACGACTTCCTTTTTTATTAAAAAACAAGAACAACTAAACATTATATTGATTGATTGATTGATTGAAACTAGGCAAATGCTTATTTATTTATTTATTTACATCTTTATTATAATTAAATATCATTAAAGTCTGACGATTTGAATATATCTTTGACTTTAAATTGTCAAGTGTCATTACTTTTTTTTAATCAACATAATAAATGCTGCTGTTTTTGTTATTTTTAGTATGGAAGTGTGGTGGTTGGAACATGTCTGATCTAAAGAGACTGGTAAACGTATGTTGTTCATTCATACCCATATAACTTTATGTGTGAAATAGTTTAAGTAGTCTTGCTTTTCTATGAGACTGTTGCTCAGTGGCAGAAACAGAAAGTGGATGATGGGTGGGCCTCTAAAAGTGTGGTTAGAAAAATTCGCATCACCCCATGTTTTTCAACCAGCTTAATTTGGAAGAATAAATTAACGGGCCGGTCCCAGCGTGGCACTATACAGTAAATGTAATATTAGTCTGCCATTCATAGGTTTATAAAGTGTAAAGCATTGAGCCTCCCAGATGCCATCAAAACACTCAGATCTGTCAATCGCTTTCCAGCTCAACCAATAACGTGAGTGTGAGGGCATGGCTACTGTAGCAGGCAGAGCCAGAGGGCTTTTAGCCACTGTGGGACCATGGCTCGAATGTTAAAAGAAATTCAGCTTCAGTTATAGCAGTGCAAGCCAAAATTCGCAGCATTTATTGCTTCAAATATGTGTTCAGAAAGACAAATGTCTGGATTTAACCTAACCTGGATTTAACCTATTTAACATTAGGAATATGTGCTCAAATTAACGTGACTAGCACCGATGAACAGAACAGAATTCAGTGCCATAAAGGTATTTTCAAAGCAAGAATAAAAATCCAAGTCAAAACCAATTTCTTCTCTATACTCCTGCACCCAGTCTTTTCAGCTCCAGTATGAGCACAGGAGACTCACGGCCCCTACTGAGGTTCACCTAGACCTGTAGTCAGAAACCCACGGCCGCGGATTCATGTACAGCCCTTGAACACAACCCTCAGTTAGCACTCAATGGCAGTCACTCAACAGACACAAGGGAAGTGCCTTTATAAAGAGCTTTCACACTTTACAGTAGAAAATGGTAGGAACTTCTGTTCCTCCTTGACTGTTTCTTTGGTTCCGTTTTAACCTTGAGCCCATTGAGTATCTCAAAAACCATTCTTAACACCAGACTCACAGCAGAGGCTGCTGAGTGTGAACAAAAAATTAAGTGTCATACATCTGCCAAAGTCCGATTAGCTCATTTGTCACTTCATCAGCAGTCCATATGTTCTTATGTAAATGAGTTTATGTATATTACCAGTCCAATAATGTTATAATGAAGATTTGTAAGTGGAGGTTTGCACATGGGAAGCAGCTGGAAAACTACCCCTGGACGGTTCCTATCGAATGTCAGTTCCCAATAAACAACTCGCTCATTTCTCAAGCAATTAAATTCTTCATCATTTAAAACCAACAGAATGTGATTTCAATGATATTATTAAAAATCGAGATGAAATTTTGGGTCCCTCTGGTTTTGAGATTCATTTTGAAATAATCTCATTACCTCTCCATTTAAACCTTTGAAAAACTCTTTGTATGAAGGCAAAAATTGAAAGATATACCTCAGAGGATGAAACAAAACAAGGCGTTGTTGAGTCTGGAAGTCAGGCAGCATAGCTGAAGATAAGCGGGCTTCGAAACTAGCAGTTGAGCGCTAAGCGCTATTTGCTTATGCGACTAGTTCACTTATTACAGGGACTGTCCTCCTGGAGCAACTTGAGGTTAAGTGCCCTGCTCAGGGGTTCAATGGTTCATAGATCAACTCTTACAGGGTTTGAACCTACAGCTCTTCTCTTAGATCATTAACCGCTAGGCTTTGCTAATTTCTTTGACCTGTCACCATGTTGGCATCCCCGTGCTGCTAATATAGCACAAAAGGAAACCAGTCACTGTGATGTAAGATTTCCTTTCAAACAGAAATGATCAAACAGCTGCCAAGGTTTACATAAAGAGCGAGGGAGCGAAATGAGCTGTGATTTCCCAGAGTGCTCCGCTAACATGCTAATGAAAGCAAATTCTAAATGGCATAACTATTTTCATCCCCAGAAATCACAGTGGTTTTCAAACAAGAGCAAACAATGGAATCACTTTATAGAGGGCCCTTCGACAAAGCTGTACAGATGTAATTGCTTTAAAGACCAGCTGAAAAAGAGCAGTTGTTTCTCCTGCATTGATTTTTTAAAGAAGGAAGTTGGGGTTAATAGATCACAGAAGTGAATCGTGTTTTGCTACTTGCTATTGTTAGTCAGGTCGTATTAGTGGGAGGGGCATTTTCATAGAGAGCATTTGATTGGACAAAAATGTGGACACGCCCACATGTGCAGAATGACTCATCAATATTTTTGGGTGTTTCGGGATAGAAAGACATTTTAAATGCATAGATGTTATATTTCAGTTTTTTTTTTCTTCTTTTTAGTGTGAAGGTAACTTAACATTTAAAAATTACTATATGGTACTATATATGGACTATATGAGATTATATGGTGCGGGTTGTACTAAATGTGGCATGAGTAGGGATTAGCGCTAAAAAAAATGGCACGCCTCATCTTTGGGAAACAATCAGTCTAGATACAGCACAGCTGTGACCAAGGGAGGTGAGGGATTTTGGTTTTAAGCATTTCAGCAGGTTCAAATGTACCATTGATGGTTTCAAATCTTTAATGCCAAATGAATTAGGTTAAAAAAATCTGCTTTAGCCAGCATTACCTGAAGCTTCACACTTTCGTTATGTCAAGTTCACACATGTACTGTATGTGATTCACTTGGGAAAATGCCAGGTGTCTGTTTGCACTGGCTTCATATTTTAATCTAACATGAAATCTGATTCCATCAAGCATATAAGCTTTTCCACCATAAATACAACATAAAGTTAACCACATTTGTGTTAAATAAGGAAATGGCTAGTTGTAGCTTCCAAGGCAATAGAGCCTCGCTCTTCAGGTTATATCACTTACCGCTTATAATACAACCGTGAACATTCGAATTCAGTCCGTGATGTTTCTGTGAAACACACCTGTGCTGAACCTCGAAGATTCGATCCGCTTTTCACAGGGTGCTGCAATCAATCAACTCTTCCATCAGATCTATTCTCTAAAATGGATCACACAACACAGTTTTCCTTCTGTGAGTCATTATTTTGCATGGCCAGCTTCACTAGCATATGATTAAGGTGTTATTGTTTAAACTAAAGTAGTAGCCTATATTGTGCTTCGTGCTGTACTGCACTGCAGACTGAAAGTGAGTGTACACACTTAAAAGTTGTCTGGTGCTTTGCTGCCATCATGTGGTTATACATTGTCATTTGTTGGTTTTGAACATATTAGCTTGATTTTTAATGAAGATGCTGAAGCTCTGTTGTTTTTTGCTCATATTTTCTTCTTCTTTTCTAAAGGTATCTGGGCACCAGAAACTGTAGACGTGTTCATACTTTTATCACCAGCAGGGTGAGTGTTGTAATGGACTCCTCAACTGGATTTCCCAAAAAGGCCTGCAGCTCATACAAAACGCTGCTGCCAGGATTCTGAGCAGAACCAGAAAATCTGAACATATCACACCAGTCCTCAGGGCTTTACACTAGCTTCAAGTTACATTTAGAATTGATTTAAAATACTATTACCTGTTGGTAAGCAGGGCACAACTTAACACTGGGCACACATTCCACACATGCCGGCATGATGAAACTTAATGTATTTACTAGTTGCCATATCAACACTAATATATATATATATATATATATATATATATATATATATATATATATATATATATATATATATATATATATATATATATATATAATATAATATTAGTGCACCAAAACTAAACAAATCTTTGGAAGATATCACTAAACATTTATTTAACCATACAGAAACATAATGTCCTACTTAAAGGTCCCATGGCATGACATTTTCATTTTATGAGGTATTTCAACATTAATATGAGTTCCCCTAGCCTGAATATTGTCCCCAAGTGGAAAGAAATGTTGATCGGTGTAAAACCGAGTTCTGGCTGTCTTTCTCTGCCTTTGAGAAAATGACAGGCCAGACTAGCCAATCCTGAAGTCTCCTGTTTTGACGTCCACACAGGAACGGTTACCTCCCTTTCCTCCGCCCAGAGAATCTGGCACGCCCATGCAAACGCTCGAGAGATCATTGCTTGTGAACGAGTGAATGCTGGCAGTTTCTCAGTGTTTGGATGTACAAATGAAAACAGAAGTCTTTTTTCAGTTCCTTCTGATCTGTGATCAGTGATTTCTTATGTGTAGCTAATTATTTATTATTCGTGCACACACTGCGGCTTCTCTCTCTCCCCCGACAGAACAGTGTTTTCATGTTTTCTATCTTGTGTGTCTATCTGTTCTACAATGTGCATACAGTCATGAGTTTCTGCTCAACATCGGCAGACTCACATCTCTTTAGAGATAAACCTCATGCACGCCGAGGCTCGGGCTGCACTGACCGGTCGGCCTTCAACATCCCCGACCCCCAGTACTGCATCTGGCCCACAGCGGAGGCATCAAACGCGGCGCGAGATGAAGCAGAAGGGGGGTAAGCGTGAGGGTATCCGGCTAGGCTAGCCAGCTATCCCCACAATAAACTGGATTACATTTGATTACTGCTGTTGTGTCTTTGTTTGCGCTGTGTACTCAATGCGCGTCACTGACGCTTTTCATATGATTGGAACATATCTAAAAATAATGCTATAATCAACACTTACTAACTCGTTCATCTCGCTGTAATGGTACATTGCATGTGTTACAAAGTTGGTAGAATAATGATGAAGACGGACTCTGCGTGACTGGGACTCGTGTTTATTCAGAACTCTCAGATACAAACACAATAAACTTGCGCTGACAGACAGCGCTCTCAACTCAGTAGTTACTATAAATAGCTTTGTTAGCAATCGCTCCGTCTCTGTGATGTCCGGTTCGCGAACGAATCATTCTTTTGAATCGGTTCTTTTTAGTGAACCGAACCAGTTCACCAAATCGGACTGAATCGTTCTAAACGGTTCGCGTCTCGAGTCAGCGCTGATCCATAATTTACTAAAGTTACTAACTTTCTGACATGAGTGACAGCCCCTCCGACTAGAAATAAACTAATAACCTGAAGTATATTCTAGTAACTACAACAGTTCACTGAACTGAGACATGCTGAGAACGGATGTGAAGTGAACTCAGGTTTATTGACATTTTATGATGTAAAAATCATACTAGCAATATAAGTACACCTCAGGAAACATTATAAAATAATAGAAAAATGCCATGCCATGGGACCTTTAAGTAAATTTTTCATCTCAGTTTTTTTGCGTTTATTTAAATTTAAACAAATCTGATATTATTTAAATCGTATATCTGTTATTTAACAGTTGATATAGTTCTTTAATGCTGATCTAACCAGCAGAAGACATGAGCCGGGGGTTAAATTCCAGTTGTGCAGATGGGGTGGGTTATAACCCTGCATTACAATGTGCCCCTTAGAACTTTGCTATTATATTCTATACTTTTATTAATTCTATTGAGAAACCATGAGAAAAAGGTGAATAATGACTGAGAGTCAATGTTCAGAAATCATTAAAGAGATAGTTCACCCAAAAATGAAAATTCTGTCATCATTTACTTGCCCTCGAGTTCTTCCAAACCTGTATGAGTTTCTTTGTTCTGCTGAACACAAAATAATATGTTTTGAAGAATGTTTGTAACCAAGCAGAGAGAGCAACCATTGACTACCATAGTAGGGGGGAAAATACTATGGTAGTCAATGGTTGCTCTATCTGCTTTGTTACAAACATTCTTCAAAATATCTTCTTTTGTGTTCAGCAGAACAAAAACTCATACAGGTTTGGAACAACTTGAGGGTGAGTAAATGATGACAGAATTTTCATTTTCGGGTGAACTATCCCTTTAATTATTATGTTGAACTATGCTGTAAAGCTGTGTTTTGCGGTGTGTTTGTCAAGCTCAAAAATATATTTTTAATTATTAAAAAATTCCATTATTTTATTTGAAAAAGTTAATAATTGTATTTTAACATTTTAAGCTGTCATTTGGTCATGTTACAATGTGCTCCATACATGTTACAATGTACTCCACCTATGGGGCATGTTGGCACATTTCACTTCCATTGCTTCGGGTTAAATCAAGAAAAAAGTATACACTGTATTAATAAGACAAAACCACATAATTGTTCTAGACATGTGTAAAATGAATGTGGGGAAAAATAAACACTCTGAACCACAAGTGGATTTACACAAACTGAGAAAGTCAAAAAGCGTTTGGTTGAGCCCCGCCCTCCCCTACATTGCAGATATGCTCATTGAATATACACAGAACATTATGATCAAGTGATCTAGAAATGCCAAAGGTTCACTCAAAGCAAGGCAAGTCCACTTTTCCAACAGTAGCCACATGCAAATCCAGATTCAAAACACATGTGCATCCAGCTGTATCCTCTTTATAACTTTTTTAATTCATTTGAAATACATTTTTATAATTGGCTTTTATTGTTATTTCTAATGCATTTGTTGTGATTATTTTAGAATTCCTTTCTTTTTACGTAATGCTGAATTACTGTTGTGTATGAAATGTTAATAAACTTGACTTGCCTTGCCTGTACTGTTATAAGACTTCTGATTCATTGATTAGTTTGGCAGATTAATGATTTATTGGGGGCATGGCCCACGTTGACTAAGTAGCCTATATTTATTCCTGAATGCAACGATCAATCTTTTTGGACATTTTGAGGGCACACAACAAATTTTGTCAAATTCTGCCTAACACCTATCTAACTCTATCTAACAGCCATTTAATTGAGACACTTTATATTCACTCCTCCCATTACCAAATTTTGTGCATTTGGAGCCTATAGTAACTGTTATTGTGTTACTAACAAAAAAGAAAAAGGGAAAAAAAATTACATAACCTGATCTAAAACGCCTTCCTAGACAACCAGTTCTGCATAATCATCGATCCACATTCCAGATTTAGGAGTGATAAACCAAGGCCTAATAATTCAATTATATAATTTGGGCTGCATTCTTGTCAAGTCTTTTTTACAGGAAAATACTGATATGCCTGATATAAAAAGTTGTTTTAGAAGAAGAAAGTTTGCAGGGCATTATAGCACAACACTAATGTGACACTAATATGTCTTTATTTCAGTTGCACAACATGAACACAAGGGAAAGCATTAACCTTCCCATGTTCTTTCTCTAGCCTAACTGGGAGACTGAAACCGATCAAAGTGTGCACAAAGGTCCAGCACCTGCACAGATCAATGCAGAGATTAGTAGCGGAATTGGAGAGCAGAGATGGTGACATTTGCTTTGCCGGTGCTGCCTTTCCAATAAATGAGAATTCCCAGATAACAGTCTACCTGTTGAGGAGAATTGATCACCTGAGTTTGCTGAGGCAATCCTTATTGATTCCGTTCAATCAGCGCACATGCAGTGGTTTTACAGACTAAGATGATAGATTTAGTGAAGTCCACGCAGCCAGCCAATTACTACTTCTATTAGGTGTGTGTGTGTGTGTGTGTGAGAGAGAGAGAGAGAGAGAGAGAGAGAGAGAGAGAGCTGCAGGAAGGTAGAGACGCCATATAGACGCCAATCTGAGAGAAATTACAAGATGTGCAAAAAAAAAAAGAATGATTCTCTAAATGTTTCTTGAAAACCAAGCTCAACTAATTATGCTGATGGACAAATGCAAAAACATACAAACAGTGGCACCAAAAAGTATTTGGCCGTTTAAAGCACTTCTAGCAATGTATCAATGTCATTGCAAACAAAATATCAAACCAAGCATCCAGATTTTATGGCAATATAACGTCAATTGGGATTAGAATTGAAAGTGATCTGCATTCCAAAAGTTCTACAAAACAACAGGCATAACATTATGACAGGTGAAGTGAATAACATTGATTATCTCTTCATCATGGCAGCTGTTAGTGGGTGGGATAAATTATGCAGCAAGTGAACATTTTGGCTGCATCCGAAACCTGGAAAATGCTGCCTTCGGAGGACACATTTTAAGGTAGGAAGGCACGTCCGAATCTAATGTTAGATTCACTTCCTGTCTCCTGAGATACCTTCATCTGATCGATTTTTGAAGGCAGCATAAATGTATCCTTCCCTGCCTTTGATATCCCACAATCCTGTGCGTTCCATTCTGTGACAGTTGAGTTGAAAAAAAAAAAGAAGTCTGAAAGTTGTGTTTGCTGTCAAAAGTCAAAAAGTGTTAGCTTGTGCCCCGCTCTCCCCTACTTTTTTTTTTTTTGGATTAGCCAATCATTAGCCAATCATTTATTAAGTCCATATTTCTGAAAACCCAAACAAATCTTTAGAATCTACTGTTAACTTTCTTATCCTTGTGACAAAGTATTATTTTCACAAACAAAGGTTTCTTAAGAAAATTCCTACTTTTAAAGATTTCTTATGTGAAGTACAATTATCAAATAACTAAGAATAGCCTAATTGATAATAGAAAATGTACTTCTTTTCTGAAGAAATATGAGATCTTTCATCTACCATGAATTATTAATATCTGGTTGCTTTTTTGTTTCGTTTTTTGTTTCGTTCTTTCCATTTTTGTCCTATGATTGTGCAAAAATTATTTTACTTGTTTAATATGTACTACATTGTTGGAAATGTTATAGATTTCTAAGAGATGCGTGTTTGCACTATTGTAATTAGTTTTTTCTTGAATAAAAAAATGTAAATTGTCAGCGAGGTCCACTTCAACTGATACTCTGCTCAGGGAGTAGGGAGCAGTGAACACTGGGAACTCTGTCGAATTACGTTTTCAAACAGCCATTCATATTTTTGTATTCGCTTTAGTGTTTCTCAAACAACTCCAAATATTTAAATAGGCCTACTTAAATACTTTTCAAACGTGTTTTTACACTTATAAAGTTCTTTGCATTTTAATCTAAAACATGCCAGCTCAGAACAGTATTTATTCTCTATTATTATAATTAATATTAATATACTATTCTCTATTGTAATTTTAATTACCCATTGGCTGGTGTTTTTGCATTATTAAAGCATTAATTCACAAAATGTTGATACATTTATCTAAAAGCAATCATAAGTTTGCATAAGTAAAGATATATTCATATTATTTCTTGAAAGATAAATATATTAAATAAGACAATTTGGTCAAACTTCACAATAAGGTGTCAGTGGATGTGTGCGTTGGAATGGATTGGGGGTGGTTAGGTGACTATATAGGTAGTGGGGGTCCCTTTTGGAAATCTGCTTAGGGCCCCAAAATGCTAGGGCCGGCCCTGTCTCGACGGGTCAGGGCTGTTTTGGCAGCATTAAGAAGGTTGTCATAATGTTATGCCTGATCGGTGTAATTATTTTGTGTGTAAAATATAAAGGCTAGTAGGATCATATATGGACATACATCACAATGAGTGACTGAAACTAGTTGGATGAGCTCTTGAAAGATCCACCTAACTCCTTCTCTTATTATGATGTTATGAAACAAGAATGTACACACCCCTATACTGAAGTCACAGCTTTTGTTTTGTTGTACAGTTTTAAATAAAGGCATGTTATGTCGGACATTTTAAATATGAGCATGTGAAAAATTGCTTTCAAATATTTCAGTTTAAAATCAGCTGTATGCATTTTTGCATTTTATTCAAAATGTTTCTTCAACAATTGTCAGTCTTGGATCTTAGATGCTCCTCATGTTTACAGGAGTAATTCTACATAGGAAACTTTAGAACCTTCATTATTTAAAAAAAACAAAAAAAACAAGCAGTTGCAACCATGGGTTTTACAGCCTAATGCCATAACATATTTATTATGGTCCACACAAAAAACGTATTCTTTTTTTTTCATATACTTCTGCTTTAATTCATTTTTACTTTTTGATGCCATGGAGCCCCAAATGTGATGATCTCTTAAACACATTCCTAAAATAGTATAAAGGCATAAATACACAAATAAAGATCCATTTACACTGTGTGAGAAAATTGTGAGCATAAATTTTAAATTAAATTACATATATTTTTTATATTTGTATATGTCATGGTATATATGTTTATACATGCTCGGACCACACGGGCCAGCCTTGGCCGTCCATGACCCTGTCGCCGGTTCACCACTGTTCCTTCCTTGGACCACTTTTAATAAATACTGACCACTGCAGACCGGGAACACCCCACAAGAGCTGCAGTTTTGGAGATGCTCTGATCCAGTCGTCTAGCCATCACAATGTGGCCCTTGACAAACTCGCTCAAATCCTTATGCTTGCCCATTTTTCCTGCTTCTAACACATGAATTTTGAGGACAAAATGTTCACTTGCTGCCTAATATATCCCACCCACTAACAAGCACACCTGATTCAGCTCAGTCATATTTCTGTTTTACTGATACAACGTCAAAATGATTTCACCCTGTTTACAGATGCGACAATAATTTTTGCAATATGAAGTGACACTAAATTAATCATGTTACTGTGGAACTGCTTACAATGTACTTTGTAATACCACCCTATTTTAGCCCGAAAATGTTGTAATGGCTCTGATGACGTAAAGGTAAATGTAAATGTCTTGAATTCTTATAGGGGCACAACCTAACGCAGGATTAGTTGTAACAGACTTTATGCAACTTTCCACACATGACGGCATGACGAAACTTAGTGTATTTACTACACTGTAAAAAAAATTGTTAAAAAAGTAAGTAACCTGGTTGCCTTAAAATGTTTAGTTCATTGAAATAAAAAAAATGAGTTAATACAATAAAGGAAATTGGTTTTATAAATAGAAAGTCAAAATATTATTGTACCTGAACCACATACATTTAAAAAAAAAAGTGATAAATCATGAAAATAGCACAATTTGGCATGTTTCACTGCATTATGACAAATAAAACACACAATTACGCAATATGCTTACAAAATCTTTTAATAATATTTGAATAAAGGGTGATGTCGATTCTCAAATGCTCATTGTATTAAATCAAATTTTTACTTTCAAAAAACTTTTGGTAACAATTTATTTTGATAGTCCACTTTAGACATTCTACTAACTATAAGTAACTTTGCAACTACATGTCAACTAACTGTCATTAGAGTATTTGTAGACTGTCTGATTAATATTTACTAAAACTTTATTTTGTTGGTCCCCCAACAGTCATTCTACTGACTATAAGTAACTTGGCAACTACAATTCAGCTTATTCTACTAACCCGAACCCTAACACCTAACCATAACCTACCAGTCTACTGACAGTCAACTAGTACTCTAATGACAGTTAGTTGACATGTAGTTGCAAAGTTACTTATAGTTAGTAGAATGTTTAAAGTGGACTATCGAAATAAAGTGTAACCAATCTTTTTTTTACAGTGTAGTTGCCAAATCAACATTATTTAGAGAAACAAAATTGTGCCAAAATTAAAAAATCCTTGGAAGATATCACTGAACATTTATTTAACCATAGCAAAAGTTAATTTCTTACTTAAGTTTATTTTTCGTCTCTGTTTATTGTGTTTATTTAAAATAAGACAAATCTGAAGACACGAGCCGGGGTTAAATCAGTTGTGCAGGTGGGGTGCGTTATAACCCTGCGTTACAATGAGCCCCTATTAGAACGATGCTATTATATTCTATACTTTTATGAATTCTTTTGAGAAACCATAAGAAAAAGGTGAATAATGACTGAGAGTCAACGCTCAGAAATTATTCATTATTATTATGTTTTTAACTATGCTGTATAGCTGTATTTTGCGATGTGTTTGTTGTCAAACTCAAAAATTAGTATATTTTTAATGATTAAAAAATGCCATTATTTTATTTTAAAAAGTTAATGATTGTATTTTATTGACAAAATATTTTAGTTTGTCATGGATATTTTTTTTTATTATATCAGATAACATTTTAAGCTGTCATTTGGTCATGTTACAATGTGCCCCTCACATGTTACAATGTACCCCACAATTTCACTTCCATTCTTTCGGGGTAAATCAAGAAAAAAGTATACACTGTATTAATGAAACAAAACCACATAATTGTACTAGACGTGTGCAATTAATGTGGGAAAAATAAATACTCTGAACCCCTTGTGGATTTACACAAACTGAGAAAGAAAGTCAAAAAGTGTTAGGTTGTGCCCCGCTCTACCTACTTTTTTTTTTTTTTTTTTGGATTTTATCTGCCAATCCTTGTTTGAAAGTATTAAATCCTTGTGGATTGTATTATTTTCTTTACTGTAAATTAACTTCTTAGTAAAGTAATCCCTAGTATAGTAATGGTTTGAAATTTACATTCATTATTTTATTTGATTTTCCTTAATCTTAGGGGATGTTTACATGACACCATTTTCAGTTAAAAATGTAAAGCTTTTTATGCGTTTTGGCTGTTTATTTACATGACAGATACGCTTTGGGGGCCTGAAAACGCAAAACTTTTGAAAACAAGTTTCAAAGTGCATGTTTTTGCGAAACGATACCGTTATCATTTCCGTGTAAACTACAAATACGTGAATTTGTGAAACAGGTGACGTCATGCGCATGCATATAACATGTTCAGTCTATAGGCACGTACTGTTTCTTACAAAGTGACATCACCAACTACTGGCCTGAATAATACAGAGTTTTTAGTCATTTTTGCAGGTCCATGTGAACAGAGATTGTTTCCACATACAGCCAATTGTGTCGTCTGTACGTGAAAAATGCAACGGAAAATCTTTTCTGATTTTAGAATCGTCGTGTAAACGTATACCCTTAAGTGACTTACATTGCATTCAATGCATACGTTTTATCAGTCACCTTTCCATTTGAAAAAATTGAAAATGGCAAACATAAGAATTCAAAATGAGACTTGCTGCTTACATTTATCAGGATATTTCTATTATGTAAGCATTAAACTTTGCATTTGAGCATGACTCTTGTTAACAATTGTTATATAATCAATCAAAACTTAGCAACCAGTCCTCACAAACTACAGATAAACAATGGAAAAATTCAGAGTAATTCATGTTAAGATCATCAGACTATGTTCTCATTCAAAAAGGGCAAAGTTTTTTCCAGAGCTTTTGGAGATTTGTGTGTTCTCTGCAGGTAGCCTAACTCAAATCCTCCTGCCAGTAGATCACCTAAATTTTATAACAGGCCTTTAAACTGAAATGACCTCATTTCAAACTCCAAATATCCAACAAGTCTTAGTTAGCTTGTGATCTACAGCAGAAGTAAATTATGTGTTTCTTAGAAAATGACAACCCATTACTTCAAGTGTACTTTTGACCTCAAGTTACTTATTGTTTTTTTGTTTTTGTTTTTCTAAAAGGACAGCATCATTTATATTATTATAGGCTACACATGTACATGTCAAATCAGAATTGAATCATCCAATCAAAATGAGATCTACCTATTTTATAATAATTGATTAGTATAGCTAATCCAAATGATTTAATGTTATGCAATAATGTATTGTGTGTAAAACTATTGGCCCTATTGTGTATGAAAAGTCATGAGCAGTGTTTAAATATAGCTGAAGAATTTTTTACATACTATGTACATATATGGAAGAGTCACATATGGGTGTTTCTTTAATTAGAGTACTTTAATGTCAATGGGGTTGGTTTTTATTAAAACTGATGATCTAAACAAAGAATGGAATAAAGTAAAAATTACATTGTTGCAATTGTCCCAACAAAGTTGCATCCTAATAAAGTTTTTCAAATGTAAGTGTATTCACCGAGAAGACAACAGAAGAACATTCCTGAAATAAAAGATGAGATGTGAAGTGTGAAGAAAACAAAGAAAGATTGTAAATATATACATAGTTAATTTATGAAACTCCATGGTTCTTTTAATTCCATGGCATTAGCCAATCAGATGTACTTCCCAATCCACGTAACCATATATTTCGTAGCCTGCGATCACCCTGGTGTGTGTTTCTAAAATGTTCTGTTTACTCCTCCTCCTCCCCAGCACCACCTGTAGAGATACGAGGGTTCTTATCTATTTTTCTTTCAGCAGTATATCCTTTCTATATGTTATTTTAACTATGCTGTACAAATTCTTGTATTTGCTCAGCAGCCGCATAGCAGACTATGGAAGCTGGTTTCTGCCACAGAATATTTTTTTTTACATCTACATGAAACAGTTTACATCTCGCAATTTAGACTTTTTTTCTTTGAATTGTGTGATATAAAGTCGTAGTTGTGATTTATAAAGTCAGAATTGTGTGATATAAAGTCGTAGTTGTGATTCATAAAGTCAGAATTGTGTGATATAAAGTCGCAGTTGTGATTCATAAAGTCAGATTTGTGTGATATAAAGTCGCAGTTGTGATTCATAATGTTAGAATTGTGTGATATAAAGTCACAGTTGTGATTCATAAAGTTAGAATTGTGTGATATAAAGTCGCAGTTGTGATTTATAAAGTCAGAATTGTGTGATATAAAGTCGCAGTTGTGATTCATAAAGTCAGAATTGTGTGATATAAAGTCGCAGTTGTGATTCATAAAGTCAGAATTGTGTGATATAAATTCGCAGTTGTGATTCATAAAGTCAGAATTGTGTGATATAAAGTCGCAGTTGTGATTCATAAAGTTAGAATTGTGTGATATAGTCACAGTTGTGATTCATAAAGTTAGAATTGTGATAAAAAGTCGCAGTTGTGATTCATAAAGTCAGAATTGTGTGATATAAAGTCGCAGCTGTGATTCATAAAGTCAGAATTGTGTGATATAAAGTCGCAGTTGTGATTTATAAAGTCAGAATTGTGTGATATAAAGTCGCAGTTGTGATTCATAAAGTTAGAATTGTGTGATATAAAGTTGCAGTTGTGATTCATAAAGTTAGAATTGTGTGATATAAAGTCGCAGTTGTGATTCATAAAGTTAGAATTGTGATATAAAGTCGCAGTTGTGATTCATAAAGTTAGAATTGTGTGATATGAAGTCGCAGTTGTGATTTATAAAGTCAGAATTGTGTGATATAAAGTCGCAGTTGTGATTTATAAAGTCAGAATTGTGTGATATAAAGTCGCAGTTGTGATTTATAAAGTCAGAATTGTGTGATATAAAGTCGCAGTTGTGATTCATAAAGTCAGAATTGTGTGATATAAAGTCGCAGTTGTGATTCATAAAGTTAGAATTGTGTGATATAAAGTCGCAGTTGTGATTCATAAAGTTAGAATTGTGATATAAAGTCGCAGTTGTGATTTATAAAGTCAGAATTGTGTGATATAAAGTCGCAGTTGTGATTCATAAAGTTAGAATTGTGTGATATAAAGTCGCAGTTGTGATTCATAAAGTTAGAATTGTGATATAACGTCGCAGTTGTGATTCATAAAGTTAGAATTGTGTGATATGAAGTCGCAGTTGTGATTTATAAAGTCAGAATTGTGTGATATAAAGTCGCAGTTGTGATTTATAAAGTCAGAATTGTGTGATATAAAGTCGCAGTTGTGATTCATAAAGTTAGAATTGTGTGATATAAAGTCGCAGTTGTGATTCATAAAGTCAGAATTGTGTGATATAAAGTCGCAGTTGCGAGTTATAAAGTCAGAATTGTGTGATATAAAGTCGCAGTTGCGAGTTATAAAGTCAGAATTGCGAGATATAAACTCACAGTTCTGACTTTATAACTCGCAATTTGGGCTTTCTTTCTCACATTTGCGCATTTATATCAGAATTATATCAGAATTTCAGAAAGTCAGAAATGTGAGATAAAAGTCACAATTACTTTTTTAATTTTTTATTCTGTGGTGGAAACAAGCTTCCATATAGACCTTGTATGACAATATCAAGCACATGTAGCCTACTGTACATTCCGTCCTCCTGGAAAAAAATCACTCAGAGGGTATGACTGAAATATTGTTATTATATATCATTTGCAAGCACGAAATATATAATTTAGTCAAATTATGAGAATAATAAAAAAATATTCCAGACATTTTATTAAAATCATGTTCATGTGTTCTTTACAACAGTGGCTTCCAACCGTGGCACTATACTAACCCCATAACACACACTATCAAACACACCTATTCATCTCAATGAGTGTGTCAGATAAGGGGTTATATTCTGTTTGGTGTTTTATATCAAAGATACAATGTCACAGGATGATTTTGCCTAGTCTACAGATGCTGCAATAATATTTCTAATATGAAGTGACACCACATTAATCATATTTCTGCGGAGCTTTTCTCAATGTCTTCTCAATGTCTTCTGTAACAACAACATATATTAGCCAGGGGGGTCCGGGGCCCAGGAAACCTTGTGACAGCCCTGCTAGCAGGCAAAAATGTACAAACCATGCTAATAATAATAACAATTAAAAAAAAAATTTAAACCAAAGTAACTAGAGGTATACATTTTATTATCCTTTTTATGTTTCATGATTTTCCTTTTTCCAAATGTACATTCCTTCATTAAAAACATTCTCCTGTTATTCATCATGTTCACTGTTGATCTTTTTAAGTAGCTCAATTTTATAAACTATTGAGAAGTGTGAAAATGTATTTGCAATACTTTCGTTGAGACTGAAAATACGTCATTCATTCATTACTCACTGTTCTAACACATGTACTGTACACAGTGCGTTGGGGGCGTGGTTATGGGGAGATTGTTTAGTCAATAATTCAAGAAGGTCCATATTTTAAAGCTCTTTCTAACTTGTACTCAGTCTTAAAACTAACATATAGTTCTTGTAATTGTTTAATTATAACATTTGTTACAATAAGGGTTTATTTACAAAGCAAGACCATTGACGGCACCGATCATTACCATGCAGGCCTGTTAACTTTTTTCTTTCTTTTTTTCTTATCAAAGCAACACAGTTAGAAACTATAACATGCCACAGGTGTAACATGCATCTTTATTGAAAAATATATTCCATTAACTGATTATCTATTAAAAATTCTACAACTAAATTTACCACAAATACAATAGAACGTGAAAAATTCTAGTAAATGTGGCCATGAGCTTAAAAAGCTTGCAGGATGATGTTTTCCCCTCTTTTCATCAGTCATTTTAGTGGCTGTTTTAGATAATGTTCGACTTTCTCCGTACAGGTGTCCTGACATTTCATCCTACCCGTCAGATTGTCCTACCAAGGCTTACTGCGCATGCCCACATCAATATTTTTTATTTTTATTTTTTATATTTACATTTTAAGGGTAGGTTTAGGGTAGGGATAGGGGTAGGTGTGGATATTAATGGATATTAATAAAGCAAATCACATCAATATGATTCTTGTAGCACAATCTGATAGGTAGCATTTTACATCCATATTTAATATTTATTTATTTAAAATATTTACATAGTTTTAAGGGTAGGTTCAGGGTAGGGGTAGGTATGGATATTAATAAAGCCTCAAATCAGATGAATATGATGCTGGTAGCACAATCTGATAGGCAGCATTTTTTGCTGTCGAATTGTGCTACCTACTGTTTTAATGGGAGGTAGCAAAATCTGACAAGGACAAATCGACAGAACACCGGTACCGCCCCACTTCGAGCACTGACACATCTGCATTCTTTGAGGGAGCTTTAAAAGCCCTGATAGCCTACAACACAACACAACACTAGACACACGCTTTGAGTAGGCTAAGGGTGCGAGTGAAGGTTCGTTGAATGGCAAAGAGTGATGTTTACTTCTCATAACTACTTCTGCCGTGCAGTTTGGCGTTGACCGAGTTTCTAGCATTCAAAAGTTCAAGGAAAATCCATTTCGACGCATTTCATTGACAGGTGAGCGAAGGGCTTTCAATCATTCTGCACGATTTAACACTGAAAACCTACTTACCATATGTCGTTTGTAAACTGTTTGACCTGCCACTTTTATTAAAATGAATCGTTTTCAGTAAATAGAATCACCCACAGATTGCTCTCCCTTCGGTGTTTAATTCAACTTGTACTTATAGGTTTTTTTCTTCTTCTTTTCCAGCAGATATTTCACTATCAACAAATCATCTTCATCCGACGTTCATCTGTTAACCAAAAATGAGCATCACAAAGTAAGTTGACAACAGAATGCATGTTATATTACAGAAAGTAAAATATTAGCTTTAGTTAAGTTACAGTGCATGAGTTAAAATGTATTTTGATTACAAAACGTTGTCCCATTGTTCCACATTGTCTGTTACTTAGTTAAGTAGCCTACTTAGTTATTTGAAATGGAAAAGTTCTGTGGATGTTAAAGTTTCTTCATGAAAACCATATCAATAAAGAACCTTTATTTTTAAGCATATAGTTAATATATCATTTATTGTATATTTTTTTAAATAACAAATGAGTGCAGAATGTCGATGTGTCTCTGTATTTTCCAAATTGTCTAACATAGCTTTTTCTCCATGTGTTTTCACAGACCATATGGCTTCAGCGGTTACTCTTTCCCTGAGTATGTGATGCCAGTGGATTTGGCCATGTTTAGCCCATCGGTGTCTCAGCACCTTGGCATGTCCGCTCTCAGGTCCTCTTCATCCAACATGTCCTCACCGGAGCTTCTAAGAGCCAGATATTCGCCTCCTTCCCCAACATCTTCACTGTCTTCCTCCAGCTCTGGCAGCTCCCTGTCTTCGTACTCTCCCGGCAGCGGCACGCTACGCAAGAAGAAGCGAGTTGTATTTGCTGATGCTAAAGGTCTCGCTCTCACGTCCGTGCGCCTCTTCACCACCGACCGTTCGGAGACAGAAACGGAAGATGCCTCACAACCCGAGGAGCGGGTTGTGAAGGCTATAACACCCATGCAGAGCATGAGACTGCGACTGATGCTTGGCTTTCCACAGCCTGTAGTAGACCGTGCAAGCTTGAAGGAAACCTTAGTGCAGATGGAGAGCTGTAGCGTGACCGAAAGGGTGTTGAGCGGAACTGTACGGGTCTGCAACATTAAGTTTGACAAGACTGTCTTTGTCCGCATAACTTTTGACTCATGGCGAAGCCACAAAGACATTGCATGCGCTTATGTGAGGGAACCACATGCAAGTTTGGAGACAGACTTGTTTGCTTTTAATGTGTCTCTACCATCCGAGCTGGACCCAAAAGAGCGCCTGGAATTCTTAGTGGTGTTCCGACCCGGAAATAGCCACTTGCAGCTTGTAGACAACAACAAAGGTAAAAACTACCAGATTCGTGTGGAAAACAATGCACCGGAACCTCGGCTGGTGATACCAAGCAGCCGGAACTTCGCTGTACCAAGTCCTCAACGGCTTTCTGCGTGGCCTGGGGTCAGAAGTCGTGATGGAAAAGGACAAATCCTACAAAGGATGGAAAGCCTGACATGCAGAAGCCCACGCTACCCAGACCGACTGGTACACAGGACCTGGGGTAGAATGACAAATGTTGCTCCGTTGTGTTAAGATGGGACTGAGACATTTGTGCATTCCACATTTCTACTTGATCTCTATTGAATTGAATTGCGGATGCAAGTACAAAAATGACTTTATGCGCCCAGTGTTGTATATATCACTTACTTGAATGGACTATATTGTTCAGCTTGCTATTTTGCACATGCTGCTGAGACAGTGAAATTTGAATGTTTACTATTATATGTACATGTAAATGTGTTTGAATTGGTTTTCATTTGCACATTACACTTAATAATAATACATGTCTTATGGGGAAACTGGCTCTCTTTTCCCTATCGTCACCTGTCTTTCATGTGTCTGAAGAAGTAAATTAACATGTTAAAGTGAAGTGTAAAATAATATTTTTTATATATATGTATATATAATTATGTATTTATTTTGAACTCTTTCATTAAAAAATTTTCCATGAACTTTTGCATGAGTTTTGTATCTTACACTGCCGAAAAAAGAAAAAAAACTGCAGGAATTGTGTCATTCTGTCAAGGGTTGTTGAGCAACATTGTAGCAAAAACAAAAGGTATGTGCCTGAAGCTTTCCCATGCCTAAACTAGTCTCATAACTTAATGTATTATATCTAGACACTCCTCTGTCCTTTTATCTAACTGAAACCGCACCTAGCAACAAGCAAAACAATTCGTTTGAAAGAATGTTCCAGATGTTCTCATGGGATAGAACATTTCATACCTACAGTTCTGATGCTATTGAGAATGTCGACAACACCACAACCACATTTACACATGTGACTTTAGGTCTGTCTCCTTGCAGGTTAACAATGTAAGTTAAATAATAATATATTAGGTTACATTTTATTCCAGTAGTCCACTTTAGGCAAGTAACTTTGCAACTAAATGTCAACTAACTCTAATTAGAGTTTTAGTGTTAGGTTAAACGGTAAAAAATATAATAATGTGAAATATTGTTACAGATTGAAATAACTCTTTCCTAATTTATTTTAAAATGTAATTTATTCCTGTGATGCAAAGCTTAACTTTCAGCATCATTACTTCAGAAAGCATTCTAATATGAAGATTTGCTGCTCAAGAAACATTTCTTATTATTATCAATGCATGATACATCTTTCTTTCATGAATAAATCTTTATATATATATATATATATATATATATATATATATATATATATATATATATATATATATATATATATATATATATATATATATATATATATATATATATATATATATATATATATATATATGTATATATATATATATACAGCTCTGGAAAAAATTAAGAGACCACTTAACATTGATTTCTTAATGTTAAGTACTCTCTTAATTTTTTCCAGAGCTGTATATACCGATCAGGCATAACATTGTGACCATTAACATTATGATCCTAATATTGTGTTGGTCCCCCGTTTGCTGAAAGAGGCCACAGCCACCAGGGAATACAGGCAATGTGGCAATGTGATGCTTTGGACAATGCTCTGCTGGGACAGTACCAAGTGAAACCTTGGTTCCTGCCATCCATGTGGATGTAACTTTGACATGTACCACCTACCTAACCATGTACACCCTTTCATGTAAACGGTATTCCCTGGTGGCTGTGGCCTGCCACAAAGCAAAAATGGTTCAGGAATGGTTTGAGGAGCACAAAAACGAGTTTGAGGTGTTGACTTGGCCTTCAAATTCCTCAGGTTTCAATCCAATCGAGCATCTGTAGGATGTGCTGAACAAACAAGTCCGATCCATGGAGGCCCCACCTCTCAACTTACCGGACTTAAAGGATCTGCTGCTAACATCTTGGTGCCAGATACCACAGCAAACCTTCAGGGGTCTAGTGGAGTCCATGCCTCAACGGGTCAGGGCTGTTTTGGCAACTAAAGGCTGATCGGCTATATACCTGATCGGTGTATAATCTCCTTGTGAATGTTTATGCAGTCAGTGCAAGTTAAATTAGCCATGAACGTTTCTGGATCAACATCTTTGTTGTTTTTAGAACTGCATTCTAATGCATTTATGGCCCAAGGGATGAGGTTAGAGTTTATAATTAAGTTGAAAGAATGTTGTTAGGGGTAGAGGAGAAAAAAAAAAAATCCTATTCATTTAAAAGTAATGAACTGACTGTTGTGTTTGCCAAAAAGAAATCACTTTTTAAAGAAATATGGTGACAATGTTTCCATGACGGGATGTTAGTGCCTGTATATTTTACGCTTTATAACCATATATTTTAACTGATATACTGTTTAGAATACCAACCTACTTGAATCTGTCTTTAACCTTACAATGGCCACCATAATAACACAAATGGTGAAATTGAAGGCTATACAACCCTTGCCCCTTTAACTCAAGTTTATCAGAAATGTATACAGTGTTACTCAGCCAAACATAAAGCACAATATAACTAACAAAAATAATGTAATAAACCTTATCTATACAAAATAACGTAACACAAAACACCATAATGTGAAAAGATATATAAAAAATAATTGAAATGTGGTGCATCACGAAAGGACTTCGGAGCATAGATATGTATACATAGATGCCTCATTCAACTGTTCCAGACACAGTGACGTGTCCGACATCTTGGAGCATATTCAGACACGACTGGAACTTCAAAAGGGACCTTTTTCTATGGTAGGATGAAACAAAACCACCAGATTAAAGATCCACCAGATGGATTTGGTGCAAAAAGGGATAAAAATGCCCCATGCCCAATGCTATTTTTTTGCTGGAGGTCCTGGACATCTTGTTCAGATACATGGTATCATGAATTCTAGCAAATACCAACAGATAAACAATCTAAATCTGGCCTTTGCTAGAAATCTTATAACTGGCAAATAATTGGCAAAAATGTCTCACTAAGCATAACTTGAAGCTTCTGCCATGACCACCCCAGTCGCTTTACCTGAACCCTATAGAAAATGAGTGGGATGAACTAAAGAGAAGAAGCACCAACATGGAGCTGGGAATCTGAAGGATCTGGAGGGATTCTGTATGAAGGAATGGTCTCTGATCTCCTGTCAGGTGTTCTCTAAACTCATCAGGCATTATAGAAGAAGACTCAGAGCTGTTATCTTGGCAAAAAGATGCTGCAATAATTGGGTGCTAATAATTGTGGTCAACGTGAACTATAGAAAAACATTTATTTCATAATGAGATTTTCCCCCCACTTTCCATTTTTTACGTCAATGATAGGTTAGAATTTTGTGAATTGTTTGAATGAAAGATCAAAATGGAGATTTATTTTCACAGCCACCTTTGCTCATATTTACCAAGGGTGCCAATGTTAGTGGAGGGCACTGTATATATGCTCCTGAGAACCCAGCTAACAAAAATATGTTTTAAAACGTTTTGCTAATGTTAAGTTATGAAAAATAGAAAACAATATTTCTGAATGTTCTCTAAAAAATATTTTTAATGTTTAAAAAAAAATTGTCTTGGTTATTTGAACAGTAAGGGAACATAATTTTGTAAAAATTACGGTAAAGTTACTTCTGAATGTTAAACAGTTAGATGAACTAAATAGTTTCAGATTTTAATTCCATGGATGATGTTTAAATAATGTTTTTGTGCTAACATATCGAGAGCATTATTAAAGACCAGACAACTCTGTACTGGAAAAATGTTTCTTTCATAACTTTGAGACAACCTTGCAAGAACATAACTCATCTACCAATACAAAAAATTTGAATCATAATATTTTACTGTAAAGTACATGCATTGTCTTGAAGAATATATTTATATTTATTCTAATGTATAAGGTTATCCATTCTTTAAAAATGAGTAAAATTACATGTATTGTTAAATTAATTATAAGTTAACTTTACTGTAGCATTTTTGCAATCTCTTTCCATTACTAATATTTTTCATTCAATAAGGGCTGCATGCATGGTCCTCTTAAGCAATGGATGTCCTGAGAATACCTCTGAAATGAGTCTTCCCTCCACATTCTTTCCTCTCCTATTTTGGTGCTGAAGCAATATTGAGAAACTAAATACCACAAACACGAGAATTATCGGTTTTGTGAGTTATATGGTGGTGAACACCTCTCTCTGTTCTCCACCTCAACTCCAGCCCTTATTTCATGAGATCACGATTGTACTGGAATGCTGTAGGCGTGAGAGTATGTCATACAAACCGGTCCCTTGTAGTTCAGAGTGTCTCTTATGGTAACCAATTTTTTTAATGACGTACGAAGCCTGTTCTCTCTGTGAACGACCTACAACTACCACACACGTAAACATGCACACTAGCAGTCTCTTATACTCATAGCATAGATAATGGGGAGAAAGCAAACATTTCTAGGGACTCTCAAGTCTCCTGAAGGGAACGATGCATTGGAAACGCTCTATGTGATAGAATCCCTTCACAAAGGTACAGAATTCAAATGTTAGAGGGATGCTCTCAATGCAGTGGCTTGAGATCAGTGGTGTAAAGTATTTGAGTAGCTACTTCAGTATCTTTTTGGCTACTTTGTGGTTTTACTAAAAAGATATTAGCAACCTTTACCCTTTACTTGACTACATTTTTGAATAAGTAATATAAATATGCTCTTTACTTGAATACATTTGCAATGCGTAACAGTTACTCCCTTTTTACTCATAGACTGTAGAACACATGGACGTAGTGTCCATGATGTCACCCATAGGGTTCTGAAGAGCAGTTTTTAAGCCTCAAAGTCGGCCGTTGCCATCTTGTCAGCGCGTCACTCCCGCATAACAGAAAATGGGCAAAGAGGCGGGACGTGGCTGGAGCTGAGGTGACGTGATGACTAACAGACAGCAGACAAAGGACAATCCACCTGTCACTCAAAGTGGTCACGCCCTTAATTATGCAGAACTTTAAGGCTTTATATAATGTAAACGAATGAGTTATAAAAAAAAATTCACCCCCCTCACAGTTGTCATGAAGGGCAAAATTAGCTATATAGACCAAAACCACAATTTGTACCGGGCTGTAAACATGTTTTTTTCTTCTGGCATTTTAACATGGGGATCAATGAGATTCTGCTCCCTTTGGAGCATGTCCCTAGCAGCCAGTCGATGAATTGTAGTTTAAAGGAACACGCCGACTTTTGGGACTTAAGCTTATTCACAGTATCCCCCAGAGTTAGATAAGTCCATACATACCATTCTCATCTCCGTGTGTGCCATAAATATGTCTGACGCACCCACCGCTAGCCTAGCTTAGCACAAAGACTGGAGGTAAACAGCTCCAGCTAGCCTACTGCTCAATAAGTGACAAAATAACGCCAACATTTTCCTATTTACATGTTGTGATGTGTATAGTTACATCATTCCTGCGATCGCGCAATGGTATTACACAGCACCTGAAAATAGTCCCCAGCACGCTCTCTGTGCAAGCAAGTTGTCATGTTGATAGAAGTTAGTCCTATTTTCAGGCGCTGCGTAATTTCATTACGGCGCTGCACCCATGGTACGGCACAAAGTTCCTTGATTACTACACAGGAATGAGAGAATAGTTCCTAGCCATATCGGTCTAGAAAATCGCAACTTTTCATTTTCCGTCGGTCTTAGTACACGATGTAACTATACACATCACAACATGTAAATAGGAAAATGTTGCCGTTATTTTGTCACTTATTGAGCAGTAGGCAAGATGGAGCCGTTTACCTCCAATCTTTGTGCTAAGCTAGGCTAGCGGTGGCTGCGTCAGACAGAGTTAAGGCCTGTACACACCGGGACGAATATCGCACGCGCTTATCGCCAGCGTTTTTCATGACGTTTTTCGGCGCATCTTGAGTGTTCACACCCAAGAGATTTTCACTGGCGAAGCGCCGAGTGAACATGCACATTCAGTAGATAGCGCTCCCGGTACACAAGGTGGTGCTGCGGCACTTTACGCTTCTGACACTCGCTTGTCACACAGAAGAAGAAGAGAGACAGTATTTACGTGCTTGCCAAAATCATAGAAATATTATGTCTATGGCCAAAACCATTCACACACTTTTTGCTAACTGGCAAGCAGCATTAGGAGCTCATCTTCTTCTTTGTCTACTTACTACTTCTTCGTCGTATCAATGTGTGCTCGGACGTTTTGAGCTTGAGCGCCACCAAGTTGTGTTTTACTGTCACTTCAGAAGCTCTAGGCACGTGAACAAAAGCGCTGATCTCATTGGTCAGCCAGTTTTTAAAGCGCTGCGTCAAAATAAAAAAACGAACCCGAGGCGTTTTTTTTTTTAAATTACGGTTTTACGCCTGCCATTTTGCGCGTTGTGTGCACACTCACATTGGCGCCCTTTGTTTAGTCACGAGGCGTTAAACGTCGGCGATAAACGCGCGTGAAAATCGTCCCGGTGTGAACAGGCCTTTAATGCACGCACAGAGATGAGAATGGTATGTATGGACTTCTCTAACTCTGGGGGATACGGTGAATAAGTCCCAAATAAAAGTCCCAAAAAGTTGCCGTGTTCCTTTAAGTCACATCCGTATTGGCTTCAAGAGAAACTGAGGCTGAATCCAAAATCGCCTTCTTTACCCTTAAATAGGGCACTATTTGAGGGGACAGCCATTTTTAGTGGTGTCCGAGATCATAGTGGACATTATTGAGTGCACTCATTCAATCCCACATTGCACCGCAATAACAAGTGTACAGCCGATGTACACTCAACAGCTGTCTGAATTCACACACTCGTTTTCATTCACTCCTTCAAGTGAACTGCATTAGTGGACTAAAGTAGGGAATAGTGATTGAGGGTTTAAGGGGCGATTTCGGATTGAGCCCAGGGGAGGTTGCCACTTGTTTTTACAACACCTTTTTCTGCAGCAGTTTATTTTTGATACAAAAGAAGTGATATCGCCATCTACAAGGCATTGCAAGTACTATCATGTACACTACCCAAACTTGTCAACAAGGCTACTTTATACGAATGCAAGTATGTTAGCAGGTAGGTGTTCACGTCCAGCACAAATTGGTTTTGACTATTTCATACGATAATATTACTCATTGGTTATATGAAGAGACCTTTTTGAAGGATATTGGTTTACTTATGCCCTTTTTGAACACTTGAGCTTGACTGAAACTTGAGTGTTTGTAGACATTTAAGGCTGTGTCGACCTTGATTTATTGCAATATTGAGGTGTACAGTTTTATTTGGATTCCTCACAAATCAACTGTTTCTTGTTTTTCACTGGCATGTCAATTAGGTGTTGAGGACTAGTACTTCCTTGAGCCTACATTCAGTACGAGTAAAATGCTTAATTACTGTTAATATCAGATACTCCAAGGCCCAGTTTCACAGGCAGGGCTTAGATTTAGCCAGGATTAGGCCTTAGTTCAATTAGTGCATTTAAGAAGCTTTTATAAATGTGCCATAGTCATAGAAAAGAAAAAAAAACATTATTGGTGTGCATCTTGAGACAAAACAATGGCACTGACATATTTTAAGATATGTCAGTGCAAGTTGCTTTAAACCAGCTCAAACATGCATTTTAGTCTGGGACTTTTAAGCCTTGTCTGTGTAACTGGGGGTAAGGCTTTAACTCAAGTCGTATTGGAATTGGTGACTCTTAAATTGTAATGGAGTCATTTCATGTAAGGTATCTGTACTTTTACTCAAGAATGGTTTTCAAGTACACCTCTGGTTGTGATGATGGCGGCCCACTGAAGTTCTCCACACTCTACCCTTCTTATTGAGCCTGTGGGAGGTGAAGCCCATCCATATACATGTTGGCTATGTGAATTTAAGCAATGGCCCTGTGTACAGAAAGTAGTCATTATGAATAAGTAATTTTGTTATTTGTTATCACAGAGTCCTCAGTGGCGATTCCTTGGAGGTCATTCAGTTTCGTCTTAGACTACCTCAAATATAGCCTGGCTCCGCCTTCCTATGTACTTCCGCTCAAATTTCATTTTCCTTCAGTACTACGTCTGGGACTGCGGTATATTCTTAGGTTTTCTCCGGACAAATTTTTACCTGTCCAATCAGCGAACAGAGGGAGTGTCTGAGAACTGATTTTTTTTGTTGGTGGCCATGATAAGTTGGCTGAAGCCCCAGTAATTGTTTCTCGTGCGGTTGGAAGGTATTCACATTTATTTTTACGGACTTCCATGTGAGAAATAAAGGCGAACAGCGCATGACATAAGTCACAACCAAACGTTAGCGATTGGTTATGGCAGATCCAGAGTGGCTCTTGGCATATCCAATAGTTTTAAACTTCAACAGAGTACCCGCGTTCAAGGAAGTTAACGCTTGTCAATGGAGAGTGGCCTTCTTTTACTGTCTATGAGAGTGGCTAGACTCTCTGTACAAATGAAATGTACGAGAGTCTGGTAGGACCAGGTTACCTCAAACACTTAAATACAGTAAATAAATAAAAAATTTAAATAAGAAATAAGAAAATTTTAAATTGAAGCATTTGTAATCAAATTAAATATAAAAAATAATAATAATATAATAATATTTTAAGACATTTCAAATAAATAAATAAATACACACATTTAAATTGAAACCTGGTAAGAAACAAGTTTAAGGATTATATATGTGTGCGTGCGTGCGTGCGTGCGTTGTAAAAATAGTATTCAAATAATTATCTTAAAGTATTTAAAAATGTAGTTGAATTATATATATATATATATATATATATATATATATATATATATATATATATATATATATATATATATATATATATATATATATATATATATATATATATAATTGTGTGTTTGTGTGTGTGTGTGCGTGCGTGCGTGCGTGCGTGCGTGCGTGCGTGCGTGCGTGTGTTTTATATCTTAAAAAAGATAAATGTAAAAAAGAAATTGTATTCAGATAATTATCTTCAAAAAAATTTTTGATGAATTATATATATATATATATATATATATATATATATATATATATATATATATATATATATATATATATATATATATATATATAAATGTGTGTGCGTGCGTGTGTGAGAGAATATGAAATGATTTATGATACATATTAAACAATTAATATGAAAATAATCATATTCAAATTAAATCGATGATTTTTTATCATTTGTCTAAGTATCAATTTGAACTATTTTCACTATATGATGATTCATTCTTACAGAAATTACAGGTTCTGCTCAGCAGCCACTGGTCTTCAGGACTGATGTCACTACTAGCATTCCTACTGTACAAAACGTCACCTCTGATTATGTATGTAATCGAGTTCTTAGAAAGGCCAGACAATCGACAACACCTCCTTTACTGAGAGTGTGTTTTAGCAAACAATCCATGCAGTCACCATAGTTACCCATTTATTTATTTAAATGGACAAACTGAGCATTTATGAGATCTGGATATTATTTTTATTGTTCTTTGGATATATTTGCAAAAACTTTAGCCTAGGTTGTATATAGCATGTCTTGTTTCATATTCCTATACCCTTTTTTCTCTCTATGTAAAATGCAAAACAAAAACACCTTTTTGGAGTTTTACATAATAGCTAAAGCTACTTGATAATACCCTTCACTTTGCCCATAGGAATGAATGGGTATCTATGGTCACCTTATGGACCACCCACATGTGGTCTTTATAGAATAGAAGCTTTTCACACGAGTCTTCCCTCTCTCTTCTCCTGCACACTCTAAAACAGGGACAGGGGAATCATTGTGAAGGCCAACCCACCCAGACTGAAGCAATATTGCGTAAATAGATACCACAGGCATTCGAGTAAAAGGTTTCGTGCCTGGATCATGGTGTGAATCAAGTTACAGTGAATATAAGGCAGGGAAAGCCACTATCTGTTCTCCACCTCCCACGGCTCCAGCCTTGATTTCATGACGAGTTATAGTGATTCGTTCAGCCCTGTGTAGTGAGGGAACACACTGGAATGTCCTTGTATCTGTAGGAGCTTGTCATTCACACCTGTCCCTTGTCATCTGAGGTGATTTATGCATTTCTGAAGTGTCTCCCCCTCTAGCAGTTTATGTTTGTAATGATGAAACAAACCTGTTCATCTCCCAAACGGCATGCATCAACAACCGCCTTGTTCTTCTCACAAACTCACGTGCTGTCCTCGGTGTGTATTCAGTTATGGGAACATGTTGTCCTGAGGAGACACTTAAAGTCACCATGAAATTAAAATGGAAGTTTTTGCTGGCTTTTGAATATGTTAGCCTTAATGTTATCTATAAGTTAGTGTGCTCCAAAATAACAACATAAGCATTCAAAACATACAGTCTCTTACTTCTGCCAATATCGATCAATGAGTTTGATGAATACACTCTGCACTTCAGCTTCTAATCAGATTTTTTTGTCCAATCAAATGCTCTAAAATCTAAATTGTCCTGTCCCCTACATTATAAACAGACGCTGAAGCTGCCGCTAAAATCGGTAACTACAATTGACACATTTACTATTTTCAACATGGTGAATGGCACACAGTGCTTTATAGGGGATAGGGAAGGATTCCGGATTCAGACCGTGTAAATATGCCTTCCATTGGGGCGAATGAAGTCTGATTTTGCACTAGTAACATGAACCGCTGCACCGTGCACATTCTGCTCCGATACAATAGCACAGAGTGGATCACTAGTCGGTGCATACCAGAAAATTAATCGGACCCATTTGAACTCTGCACAGAATGCTACACACTATATTGACAAACGTTTTGGGACACCCGCCTTTACATGCACATGAACTTTAATGACATCCCATTCTTAATCTGTAGGGTTTAATATGGAGTTGGCCCTCCCTTTGCAGCTATAACAGCTTCAACTCTTCTGGGAAGGATTTCCTCAAGGTTAAGGAGTGTGTTTATGGGAATTTTTCACCATTCTTCTAGAAGTGCATTTGTGAGTTCAGGCACTAATGTTGGACGAGAAGGCCTGGCTCAAAAAGTGTTCCCACAAAGTTGGGAGCATGAAATTGTCCAAATTGTCTTGGTATGCTGAAGCATTAAGAGCTCCCCACGCCCCCACCATAAAAACCCCACACCATAATCCCCCCTCCGCCAAACTTTACTCTTAATACACATAAATATAAACATAAATACACACAACGGAATATTATTTTCACACTTAATTTGCGTAATTTTACCAAATTAAAGCTTGATTGTAAATCACGCTCAAAAGAATTCAGATTTTTTGTTGTTGTTCCATTTCTCATCTCAAGTGGAAAAAAAAGTTGCTGCCTTGAATTTTTAAGTACAATCAACTTAGATGTTTAAGTAATTACATGAAACTGCCTTGAGCTGAATCTTGTTTAACTTATAAAAAAGATGAAAATTGCTTATTTTGATGAGTTAAAGCAATGTAAAAAACATATGTTGTCATAACGTATTGATCATATCATTTTTTTACAGCATGCTTCACTTTGTGTTGGAAATATTAAGGCAGACATAAAAGATAAAAATCTGTGTTTGATACAAATCCTTTTAACACAACAAAATAGAATTGTTCATGTGTATTTTACTCTTAAGATTATAGAAGTTTAAAAAGAATTATAATGGATTTTCATATTTTAAGATTGAAAACTGGTTCCGGAACCAGGAGGATAAAAAAATAAAGCATTCAAAAAAGATTGTAAAAAAATTTCAAGTTTTAATGCTAAATGTAATTTTCATAAAGAAAAAAAAGAGTTTTAATAAAAATCCACCTATGTTACACTAACGTTCATAATATTTTTTTTAATTAATTGTTTTTATTCAGCGAAGATGCATTACATTGATCAAAAGTGACACTATCGAATTTTACATTGTTACAAAAAATTACATTTCTATGTTCATAGAATCCTGGAAAAAAAATAAGCAGCACAACATTAATATTAGTATTTGTATTGATGTTTTTTATATTAATAATAAAATATATACATATTGAGCAGCAAATCAGCATATTAGAATGATTTCTGAAGGATCATGTGACACTGAAGACTGGAGTAATGATCCTAAAAAAATTCAGATTTGATCACAGGAATAAATTACTGTACATTTTAAGATTTATTCAGAGTTATTTTACGCTATAACAATATTTCTCAACATTAATGTTATGATCAAATAAATGAAATAAATGCAGCCTTGGTGAGCATAACAGACATCTTTCAAAACATTATCATTATACAGACCCCAAACTTTTGAACGGTAGTGTAAGAATGCTAAACATTGAGATATAAAGAGATTTGTGGATTCGGACACAGCATGTAATCTCTCTCTATAACCTCTAACCTCATGCTAAACCTCTGAGTAAGATATGATTCATATGATGATGTTTAAGCAGCAGCTGGATTCATGACTGAGAACATCTTGTCTGCTCTCATTGTGTGCCATCATCCGCATGATGAAATATTCCTGTACATCATGTCTTCCCACAGCAGGGATGACTGCATGGTGAAATGCTACATGCTAACAGATGAACTGGGTATATACTAAGATGTGATCACATTCAAAACATAGTTTCTTATTCAACCATTTTACTTTTCGAGTCACAAGATATCACAGTCATGTCAGGGAAAGCCTCTCTCATTTCTCCACCTATCTGAACACTGATTTCACCACAAGTTTGGGTGAGTTTATTCAGCCTTGAATGAAGCAAGCAGACTGGAATGTCCTTTTGTGACAGTTTGACACCTCTCCCTTGTCATCTGAGGTGATTTATGTAATGGAAAGTGTTTCCCTCCCAACCAGCTTGTATTTTTTTATGTTCAGTCTATGTGTGGACTGAATCAATTGCTTTTTAAATATGATATGACTCATAATCATACACGGTGTCTTAGCACCTGCTGCACAGCACAAATTCTATGTGTAATACTGTGTTTTTAGACAGGGTTTCATTCTGACAGAATGATATATTACATTATGTCTTCAGGAGAGGAGGAAATATTGCTGATGATTCTCAGGTGTATTGTAAAGATCATAGATGCATGCTGGGATGTTGATGTTCCCTGAGTTTAGTTAAATCCCCCAAAGGCGTCTGGCCTAGTGCCATATCTTCTTTTGCTTTTGGCAACCGTGATTCCCTGAATGAGGCGTCTCTGTGCTTTAGGAACTTCTACGAAAAGAAGAGACACACTCACGTGTTCAGACTCAATAACCTGATAGCCCAAGGGAATTGAGGGCTTTGTTGTCATGAACGCAAACAGGAAAGGAGAGGGGCAGGGGAAAGGAACAGTGAAAGCAAGCCTTTTTGGTACAGCCTGTAGGCTACACACATGTTCTTTGATGCAGGAGGTAATGTATATTATATGTCCAATACAAAATGTGTCACGTTGTACCATCCAATGACCCAAGGACACTTTAAATGTTTTTAGAACTGTCAGTGCATTACTTAGTTTTTATTATATTGCAGTATGCCTAACAAGCATTTTATAATAAAATATAAAATGCAATGTATATAGTACATAAAAATACACACTGTGTGCACTGTGCGCGCGCATGTGTGTGAATATATTTAATAAAAAATAATAATGTTATCAAATTAAAAATATTATTAAAAATAAATTATTCATTGAACTATTCATTGATAAATTACAATTATAAAAAAGTATTATTGTACTCACCTAAAGGATTATTAGGAACACCATACTAATACTGTGTTTGACCCCCTTTCGCCTTCAGAACTGCCTTAATTCTACATGGCATTGATTCAACAAGGTGCTGAAAGCATTCTTTAGAAATGTTGGCCCATATTGATTGGATAGCATCTTGCAGTTGATGGAGATTTGTGGGATGCACATCCAGGGAACGAAGCTCCCGTTCCACCACACCCCAAAGATGCTCTATTGGGTTGAGATCTGGTGACTGTGGGGGCCATTTTAGTGCAGTGAACTCATTGTCATGTTCAAGAAACCAATTAGAAATTATTCGAGCTTTGTGACATGGTGCATTATCCTGCTGGAAATAGCCATTAGAGGATGGGTACATGGTGGTCATAAAGGGATGGACATGGTCAGAAACAATGCTCAGGTAGGCCGTGGCATTTAAACGATACCCAATTGGCACTAAGGGGCCTAAAGTGTGCCAAGAAAACATCCACAGTGGTAACAAGGCATGATGGATCCATGTTCTCATTCTGTTCAAATTCTGACTCTACCATCTGAATGTCTCAACAGAAATTGAGACTCATCAGACCAGGCAATATTTTTCCAGTCGTCAACTGTCCAATTTTGGTGAGCTTGTGCAAATTGTAGCCTCTTTTTCCTATTTGTAGTGGAGATGAGTGGTACCCAGTGGGGTCTTCTGCTGTTGTAGCCCATCCGCCTCAAGGTTGTGCGTGTTGTGGCTTCACAAATGCTTTGCTGCATACCTCGGTTGTAACGAGTGGTTATTTCAGTCAAAGTTGCTCTTCTATCAGCTTGAATCAGTCGGCTCATTCTCCTCTGACCTCTAGCATCAACAAGGCATTGTCGCCCACAGGACTGCCGCATACTGGATGTTTTTCCCTTTTCACACCATTCTTTGTAAACCCAAGAAATGGTTGTGCGTGAAAATCCCAGTAACTGAGCAGATTGTGAAATACTCAGACCGACCCGTCTGGCACCAACACGCTCAAAATTGCTTAAATCACCTTTCAGTTTGGAGTTCAGGAGATTGTCTTGACCAGGACCACACCCCTAAATGCATTGAAACAACTGCCATGTGATTGGTTGATTAGATAATTGCATAATTTATCAATGAATAGTTAAATGAATAATTTATTTTTTATAATAATAATTTTTAATTTAAATAAATTATTCATTGAACTATTCATTGATAAATTACAATTATTAAAAAGTATTATAGTAAATGTATATATATATATATATATATATATATATATATATATATATATATATATATATATATATATATATATATATATATATATATATATATATATATATATATATATATATATATATGAAAAATATATAAAAAAATGAAATTATTAATTGGTCAATTAAAATGATTAAAAAAAGAAACATTATTGTAAAATAAACACATTATGTGTGTGTGTGTGTGTGTGTGTGTGTGTGTGTGCGTGCGTGCGTGCGTGCGTGCGTGCGTGCGTGCGTGCGTGCGTGCGTGTGTGTGTGTGTGTGTGTTATTTTATAATTAAAATCATATACACAAATATATGATACTTTATAACACACATACACACACCCATGGAGGGGGGTGTTAAAAAAAATTATACAATCCAAATTTTATTTTATTTTATACATTTTCGTACAGAAATTGTTGAAAGAAATGAATACTTTTATTCAAGCAAGGATGCATTAAAGTTATCAATATACAACATTTAAAGCAATGACTTTGCCATACTTGCCCTTGACCAAACTGAAAAGAGTCACATGAGTCAGAGAGTGTTGCTAGGGATTGCGAACACAATTTTTCATTCACCTTTGCCTCACCTTTCTTTTTGTTATGAGATGGTAACAATTCTATGTCTCTCGCCAGAGAAGTGCCTCCTCTCTCCCTTTTCTATTAGATACTCATACATTCGCCATCGTTTAGAATGCCACTGACACTGATAGAAAGGTTATTCATAAATTCAAATTCTTTTTAAGGTCAGGACAATTACTTCAGGACAGTATGGTAATGCAATGAGACTTGGCTAAATGGCATATAACCTGGCTGACACTACACGTATGCAATCAAACCAAGTTTAAAGTGAAAAATACAACAGAATGTATCATAATAATTATTTTCAAACAGGGTTTTTTGGTTAAGTATACATCTTTTATTTTTGAAGCAAACCTAGTGAAAAAAATATCTATGTTTTTGCAGTATATTGCAATAATCTACAACCCCAAATCAGAAAAAGTTGGGACAGTATGGAAAACGCAAATAAATAAAAAAAGAAGTGATTTCTAAATTTAATTTGACTTGTATTTCATTGCAGACACTATGAACAAAAAATATATCATGTTTTGTCTGGCCAGTCAAGTACCCGTACCCTCTTCCTCCGCAGCCAGGACTTTGTAATGTGTGCAGAATGTGGTTTTGCATTGTCTTGTTGAAATATGCATGGACGTCCCTGGAAAAGATGTCTTCTTGAAGGCAGCATATTATGCTCCAAAATCTTTGTACTTTTGCTAAATGTACTTTTCAGCATTAATGGTGCCTTCACAGAAGTGCAAGTTACCTTTGCCAAGGGCACTGACACAACCCCATACAATGACAGACCCTGGCTTTTGGACTTGTTGCTGGTAACAGGCTGGATGATCCTTTTCTTCTTTGGTCCGGAGCACACGGCGTCCATTCCTCCCAAAAAATACCTCAAATACTGATTCATCTGACCAAGCTCCAAGCCCAGAGAAGTCGACAGCGCTTCTGGACACTGTTAACATAGGGCTTCCTTTTGGCACAGTACAGTTTTAACTGCCATTTGTGGATGTAACTACGTATTGTGGTACTTGACAAAGGTTTGCCAAAGTAGTCCTGAGCCCATGTGGTGATATCGCTTATAGATGAATGACGATTCTTGATGCAGTGCCGCCTGAGGGATCGGAGATCACGGTTGTTCAGCTTAGGCTTGCGCCCTTGTCCTTTACGCACTGAAATTCCTCCAGATTCCTTGAATCTTTTAATTATGTTATGCACTGTTGAATGTGAAATATCCAAATCTCTTCCTATCTTTCTTTGAGGAACATGTTTTTAAACATTTCAATAATTTTCTCACGTATTTGTTGGCAAACTGGCGATCCTCGGCCCATCTTTGCTCCTAAAGGATTAGACCTTTCTTGGATGCTGCTTTTGTACCAAATCATAATTACAATCACCTGTTGACATCACCTGTTTCAAATCACATCATTATTTAACAATTTTACCTCATTACTAGCCCTAAATTGCTCCTGTCCCAACTTTTTTTGAAATGTGTTGCAGGTCTGAATGACAGGAAAGGATACATATTTACAAATGACATGAAGTTGACCAGACAAAACATGAAATATTTTTTGTTCATATTGTCGGCAATGAAATACAAGTCAAAGTAAATTTAGAAATCACTTCTTTTCTTTCTTTTTTTTTGCGTTTTCCATACTGTCCCAACTTTTTCTGATTTGGGGTTGTAGAAGGTATTAACATTTTTACAAATTGAAACTGTTCTGTTTAAAGTTGCATAGATTTTGGTAGCATAATCAACACAGCCTATTTAAATCAATGACTTAGAAATCAAATAAGATACCTGTTTGTCAGCTCATTTGGAGATTTGTGATGTACACAAGTCTTTCCCCTCAGGCCAGAAGTATTCCTGTTGTTTTTCTAAGTGATGTCTTATGGGAGAACATCTTAAAACAAAGGTAAATTTCATGGAATGTTTCTGTCAGCCTAATGTGTGAACTCAAGCACAGTTGCATACAAAATATCAAGAATCTTGGCTAAATTACAAGACAGCCTCGGGTGTATATTAAAGTCCCAGAAATCAATTATCAGAAATCAGCTGTCTCTCTGCTTCACAATCTCTTCTTGAAATAAAATTTAGTTTATAATCTTAGTTTTAAAGTAGATATTTTTGTCCCCTTTTTCCATTTTTTGGAAAACCATTGACTACCATAATATTTTTTCCCACTATGGTAGTCAATGGCTGCCGAGACCTGCTTGGTTACAAACATTCTTCCAAATATCTTCCTTTGTGTTCAGCAGAACAAAGAAACTCATACAGGTTTGGAACAACTTGAGGGTGAGTAAATGATGACAGAGCTTTCCTTTTTGGGTGAACTATCCCTTTAAAACCTTTATATGGATAAAGTTGATTATAGTGTCGTCTAGTGGTGAACTTTTAAAATACAACCTAAGAATGTGTTAAAGGATTAGTTCACTTTTAAATAAACTTTTGCTGATAATTTACTCACCCCCATGTCATCCAAGATGTCCATGTCTTTCTCTCTGCAGTCAAAAAGAAATAAAGGTTTTTGATGAAAACATTCCAGGATATTTCTCCATATAATGGACTTCAATGGGCTCCAAACGGTTCAAGGTCCAAATGACAGTTTCAGTTCAGTACTCGTATTTTGACCTCACTTAGCGGAAGTTATGGCGGAGCTCAGAGATGATCACGTTCGTCTGATAAGAGGTAAAATAATAGCATAAATACTGCTCGGTTTCTCGCAGAAACTGATCGTTTCGCTAGATAAGACCCTTATTCATCGTCTGCTATCGTTTAAAGCCCTTTGAATCTGTACTGGAAACTGTCATTTGGACCTTGAACCGTTTGGAGCCCATTGAAGTCCATTATATGGAGAAATATCCTGGAATGTTTTCATCAAAAACCTTAATTTCTGTTCGACTGAAGAAAGAAAGACATAGGGCCCTATTTTAACGATCTGAAACGCAAGTGTCAAAGCGCGAAGCGCAAGTAACTTTGTGGGCGGGTCTCGGCGCTGTTGCTATTTTCCCGGCGGGATAAATGGCTCTTGCGCCCAGCGCAAATCTAAAATGGGTTGGTCTGAAGTAGCTTCATTATTCATAGGTGTGGTTTGGGCGTAACGTGAATAAACCAATCAGAGCGTCATCCAACATTCCCTGTAAAAGCAGGTGCGCAAGTTCCATTATGGATTGCTATTATTATGGCGTATTTACCAGGCGCACGCCAGGAGCGGTTCACAGCCGAGGAGACTGATGTGCTTGTAAGAGCAGTGAAAGACAGAGAAGTTGTGTTGTATGGGGATGGGAGAAACCCACCCAAAATAGCGTCGGTTAAACAGGCGTGGGAGGAAATAGCCACAATTGTTTCATCAGCTGGCATCCCCAGGACGTCGCACCAGTGCCGCAAGCGCTACAATGACATCAGAAGACGGGGAAAGTCCAAGCTTGCCAGCATCAATCGGGCACGCCGTGTAACGGGAGGTGGATCTGCCTCTACTCAGGACCTGACGCCAGCAGAGGACATCGCTGCGTCCACCCTCACCGATTTTTTTTCCTGGTTCTTGACGAACAAACCAATTTGTTAGATGTCCTTATATACATATATGTCTTGCCAGAAGTTGCCACTATTGGGCAAACAGGTCTCCTTAATTATTAGACTACAATTAGCCTGAATAATTTGTAAGCTAGATTTATGCCTATTTTTTCACATCTTCGTGGCACACCACAATGATTTCCGTCATCTCATGTGTTAATATTTTTTAGTGTAACAATTTATGATTTGCAAAAATAACTGTTGCATCTGTGTAGATTACATGAGCAAAGTGTATGCGCGTTGTGCACCCTATACATTATGGTCAAGCATGCGCCCTTAAAATAGCATAATGAACAACGCGCAACGCGCCACTGACTTTAGACTCGGTTTTTTCTGGTCAGTGGCGCAATTGTTTAATGGAACAGCAAAATAGCACCAGGGATTGTTTGCGCCGGAACACGCCTCCTTTTTTGCGCTGAACCGCCCAGGTAGCGCAAGTTCATTCACTAGTTTAGCGACGTGCTTCTGTGGAGGGAAAAGCGCGCTTTGCGCGGGTGCAAAATAGGAATGACACATGCGTCGGTGTACAAAGTCAATTGCGCTGGGTGCAAGATAGGGCCCATGGACATCTTGGATGACATGGGGGGGATTAAATTTGCAGCAAAAGTTTATTTAAAAGTGAACTAATCCTTTAACCTTGTTCACAAAAGAGAAATTTCCATAGAACTGGAAAACAAGCAGCAAGCAACATCTAATCATGAATTTTAGCTTTACAAATGCATAATATCCAGAGTTTGGCCGACATACAGTTCATCCACCGACTTACTAACCTGATTTTAACCAAAACACAAAAGGATTCCTCAAGTGAAATATCAAACTTTCAATTATAAATGAGTCACAAATGATTACAAGCACATCATGTCCTTGGCAGACACTTTTACTTTGGCTTCTGCCAGATTGACCTGCAACACCACATTTAAACGTAATTTAAACCGTCTAAAAAACAAAAGGTTTTAATGTTCAGGAATCCAAACATTCCTGCTTGACGTCTATATCAACATCAATTGCATATTTTTGTGGCCTCCTTATGCTAATAATGAGAAAATGGCTTATAATGAGTTGCAATGTGTCCAGATCAGCCATTAAACATTAAAACAGATCATATTTACCTATTTATTTAATTACTTTGGCCTACTATCCTACAGCTTCTCATGTCTTAAAAAAATAGAGGACAAGGACATCCATAACCAGGTCATTCTCTGTCTGTACTGTTCGGCGTCTGGTACACTGGCTCCCAAAATATTGTGTCCAAATCTTGTGGTGAGGAACATACTGACATTATTTCTGAACAAAATTTGAAACACGATTTCATCAGTTAATAATAGCTAAATAGTTTCAATTTATTTAGCCAGATATGAATTTCTTCTTTTCTTTTTACTTGAATTGCTTAATATACACTGTTTATTGACATCTGTGGTTCCATGAAGAACCTTCAAAATTCAAAACCTTTCCAGTGCACAAAAACATTCTTTGTATTAGTGGAAAGGGTTCTGTCACACTAGAAAATAATAGTCCTTTTAAGAACTGTTACTGTTCACTGAAAGGTTGTTCTTTTAGCCACTGCTGCAAAAACAACCTTTTGAACCTTTATTTTGAAGTCTGTGCCTTTATTTTACTAATTAATTGTATTACATTTTCGGTAACACTTTACAATAAGGTCCAATAGAGCGGTCCAGGTATGACATCACATAGTAGGCCAAAAAGCGAAGTGAGTTAGCATTTTAGCACTTCGAGTTCCTTCGTACTGAAGTCAATGGGTTTTTTATTTAAATGGCTGAAAAAAGGTCTGGGGTGAACACAAGCTCAAGACACTTTCACATTTTCTTCTACGACATAAAATACATCATTATTACCCCACTCGTTATTTTTTTACAGAACAGAGGCTGTCGGGGACATTAAACGTCATCACACCGAAAAGGTAAGCTCAATCCGCTTTTACAGCCTCATTATGCTCATAAATGTGCTATTGTAAACTTAGCTGTGTCAGGTTTGATATTACAAAATTTAAATTTTGACAGATATGTATTAATTTGTTACAGGAGAATGCATCAAAAAAAAATTCAATGGAATGTGTGACACCTGGTGGCTACTTTTGGCTACTTTTGGCACAGCTGTTAGACATATGGCTAAGAGTACAAATTATTTTGTAAAAAATATATTTAATATAAAATAAAAATATTTAGTACAGTACATTTGATTTACAGGCAATTTAAACTTTCAGAACTTTTTCATACTTAAGTATTGTTGAAAACAAAGTGTTGCAATACTATGCTGAGTGTCTTTTTTAAAACAAGACCACACATAGGTCTATATTCCAAAGCATTCTTAAATTACAACCACTTAAGTTTGGATAGTACATTTATTCACATCTATTCTCTAAAAGGGGGGTGACAGTTAAGGGTGAGGCTGAAGGAAATCCACAAATCCACACATGTACAATAGAGGGCGCTGCTCAAACAAAGCTTTCAGCTGTGCTGGATTGCAGAAGTAGAGGAAAAATCTATAGATTAAAATTGTTATTGCGATTAATCGCACACTTATCGTGAAATTAAGCATTTGCCATTTATCTCATTAAACCAGGGGCGGTTCTAGACCCTTTTTAGGGGGGCTTCAGATTAGCCGTTTTCTTCAGATTAGGCATAAGATTAATAATGAATGTGTACATATTGTGAATTAATTTAATAAACTTAAAATAAACATTAAGGGCTTTAAATTAAACACATGCGTTATTAACGTTGACAGCACTAAACGAAACACAAATGTACACATGTACAACCCCAAATCAGAAAAAGTTGGGACAGTATGGAAAACGCAAAAATTTTTTTACTAAATTTACTTTGACTTGTATTTCATTGCAGACAATATGAACAAAAAATATATTAATGTATAATATATTCAAACATTTCATGTTTTGTCTGGTCAACTTCATGTCATTTCTAAATATGCATCTTTTCCTGTCATTAAGACCTGCAACACATTTAAAAAAAAGTTGGGACAGTAAAGCATTTACCACTTTGTAATGTTGCCATTCCTTTTCACAACACTTAAAAGACATTTAGGGACTGAAGACACCAAGTGATGAAGTGTTTCAGGTGTAATTTTGTCCCATTCTTCCTGCAAACAAGTCTTAAGGTGGGCAACAGTACGGGGTCTTCGTTGTCGCATTTTGCGCTTCAAAATGCGCCACACATTCTCTATTGAAGACAGGTCGGGACTGCAGGCAGGCCAGTCAAGTACCCGTACCATCTTCCTCCGCAGCCAGGACTTTGTAATGTGTGCAGAATGTGGTTTTGCATTGTCTTTTTGAAATATGCATGGACGTCCCTGGAAAAGATGTCTTCTTGAAGGCAGCATATTATGCTCCAAAATCTCTATGTACTTTTCAGCATTAATGGTGCCTTCACAGAAGTGCAAGTTACCTTTGCCAAGGGCACTGACACAACCCCATACCATGACAGACCCTGGCTTTTGGACTTGTTGCTGGTAACAGTCTGGATTATCCTTTTCTTCTTTGGTCCGGAGCACACGGCGTCCATTCCTCCCAAAAAATACCTCAAATATGGATTCATCTGACCACAGTACACGTTTCCACTGTGTGATGGTCCATCCCAGATGTCTCCGAGCCCAGAGAAGTCGACGGCGCTTCTGGACACTGTTAACATAGGGCTTCCTTTTGGCACAGTACAGTTTTAACTGGCATTTGTGGATGTAACTACGTATTGTGGTACTTGACAAAGGTTTGCCAAAGTAGTCCTGAGCCCATGTGGTGATATCGCTTATAGATGAATGACGATTCTTGATGCAGTGCCGCCTGAGGGATCGGAGATCACAGATGTTCAGCTTAGGCTTGCGCCCTTGTCCTTTGCGCACTGAAATTCCTCCAGATTCCTTGAATCTTTTAATTATGTTATGCACTGTTGAATGTGAAATATCCAAATCTCTTCCTATCTTTCTTTGAGGAACATTGTTTTTAAACATTTCAATAATTTTCTCACGTATTTGTTGGCAAACTGGCGATCCTCTGCCCATCTTTGCTCCTAAAGGATTAGACCTTTCTTGGATGCTGCTTTTGTACCAAATCATAATTACAATCACCTGTTGACATCACCTGTTTCAAATCAAATCATTATTTAACCATTTTACCTCATTACTAGCCCTAAATTGCTCCTGTCCCAACTTTTTTTTAAATGTGTTGCAGGTCTGAATGACAGGAAAGGATGCATATTTACAAATGACATGAAGTTGACCAGACAAAACATGAAATATTTTGTGTTCATATTGTCTGCAATGAAATACAAGTCAAAGTAAATTTAGAAATCACTTCTTCTTTTTTTTTTTTTGCGTTTTCCATACTGTCCCAACTTTTTCTGATTTGGGGTTGTATTTCAATACAAATACAACTCTTCATTGTTGTTAGCACAAGTCCATTAAAGGTGAAGTGTAGTATTTATGAGTATTTATGACAGGAGTGCAATATAATATACATAACTATATTTTCAGTGGAGTATAAAGACCTTATATAATGAACCGTTATGTTTGTATTACCTTAGAATGAGCCATTTCTATCTAAATACATTGCGTGTCCTCTTACAGTGAAGAGCACTGGCTACTCTCTGCTGTCTCAGACGATGACATCTTTGTCCTGTGTTGGCCATCGGTGGGCGGTGGGTGGTTGCAATTGGCAACATCACCGCTATATGTCGTAAAAATTTACATAGTGCACCTTTAGTTAATGTTGATGCAAATGGTGAAAATAACATCAACTAAGATTAATAAATGTTTCACAAGTATTTTTCATTGTTAGTTCATGTTAAAGGGATAGTTCACCCAAAAACGAAATTTTTATGTTTATCTGCTTACCCCCAGGGCATCCAAGATGTAGGTGTCTTTGTTTCTTCAGTAGAACACAAATGAAGATTTTAGTTGCAGTGTGATAGTCGTATAATGCATGTCAATGGGGATATTTTAGAGTATGAGAGCTATGAGAGTAAAAACACACAGACATACGAATCCATATTAAACCATGCGGCTCGTGGTGACTAGAGCTTAGATCAGGCTCAAAAAATCAAGCTATGGCATAGCTTTCTGCCCACCCAATTAGGCTAATAAAGTAATGATTAAAAAAAAACAAGAACAATCAAGGGCCCGGCACGACCTGGCCCGAGGATAGTGCCGGGAAGTCTCAGCCCGACCCAGTCAAGTTCGTCTCGGGCAGGGAATCTAAACTCTAGTGGTGACACAACGAAACGATCGGTATTTATGTCATTTTTTTACCTCTTATCAGACGAATGTCATCTAGTATTCCCAGCGCCATAACTTCCGGCGAATAAGGTCAAAATACTGGCGTGATCAAAGATATATATACTTAGTTAGATGCCTCATTCGACCGATCCGTGCAGGCACTGGGGAATGAGGAATGAGGAATCTATGTGTATATCTATGATCGCGGCGATATTTTGCATGTATTTGGATGTACCTTATTCGCCGGAAGTGATGGCGTGGGGACGGCTGATGCAGAGCCATAGAAAAAAATGTTTTTGTTTTTTTTTACACAAACGCATCGATTCGCTTCAGAAGGCCTTTATTAACACCCTGGACCCGCGTGGAGCACGTTATTTGACGGACAGATGCATTTTTTTATGGACTTAAAAAAACAGAGCAACTATTATTACAATGCTTGGATTAGCCAGAAAATGTTTAATATAACTCAGATTTTATTCGTCTGAAAGAAGAATGTCATATACACCTCTGATGACTTGAGGGTGAGTAAATCATGGGCTAATTTTCATTTTTGGGTGAACTGTCCCTTTAACAAATAGAACCTTTTATTATTGTGATAGCAAATTTTGTCAAGAACATGGTGTTAGGATTTTGATCCAATTTACTGACAAAATTTTAATTTGTGCTATTAAGCCACGTGCACACACACACACACACACACACACACACAATGATTAATGCAACATTCATGTAGCTTGGTAGGATGTTTTGCGTCAGCACTCCTATAAACTGTAATTTTCTTTTTTAAAATACACCTAACATTGTCATCAGACCTGTTTGCACTGCTCACCTTGCTTCATGAGTGACCTAAAAGAATTGCAATTTATATCCATCTTCTGTGCTAGAAGTTCCAGAACACATTATGGTTGTAATTTACTTAAACCTTTATGTGACCGTCTAATTACATGAGTAACTACTGAGTAATAACATAGATTGTTCTTACCTGGAAATGTTCTGTAATTTAACAATGTGATAAGCAGGAGACGTTGTTATTCACTGCAGATGACCTTCTTTTCTGGCTTGTCACAGCTCTAGGCATATTGTATGTTGTGGGTGGTCAGCATCTGTGGAGGAAAATGATCAAATGTTTGCATGCTTAGCCAGTTAACGTTAGCCAGAGGCTTATCCTGCAAGATCATCATGGAGAGGAATTTTATTCAGTGAACACTGAAGTCGAAATTCATTGCATTAGAAATAAAATGGCATCTACAAACAAATTATGCTTTGTCAAAACTAACTTCACGAAATTGCACAATCATTTTTAATCAGCTGGTCTCAAGGTGCCTTTTAGTGGATTCATGAAGTCAGTTTGCCCAGGTGTTGTTCATCACAGTAACTATTAGAATCCCCAAAAGGGATTTTTCTTAGTGATGCCAAAAAAACTAGTAAACAGTTTTTTTTCCTTCTCCTCAGTGGGTAGAATATTTTAATAACCTGAAAAAACTTTTTTCCACTACAACAAATGGAAAGATTCCATGGATGTTAAAGGTTCTCCAAGGAACCATCAATGCCTATAAAGAACCTTTATTTTAAAGAGTAGTAAGAGATCCATTAGCAAAACATTAAAAGTCAATGAAGCTATAGCCTAAGGGATATTTTGGTCTACATAATACGATTTGTTTGGAAATATTTTGCTGCTGTACTTACCCAGAATGTCCAAAGCCAGCATGAAGGGCATTCACAGTTTCAAGGGCATTAAGTGAGAACATAAAATTGCCCCAGCTAGATCCACCCTAATGCGATTGTAAATGCGATAATGAAACAGGACCAAAATTGTAGGAATCATTTATTAAAAGTGACATTTAATTTCAGATAACACAACACAGATTAAAAGTTAAAGGGTTAGTTCACCCAAAAATTTTATTTATGTCATTAATTACTCACCCTCCTGTCATTCCAAACTGATTAGACCTTCGTTCATCTTCGGAACACAAATGAAGATATTTTTGATGAAATCGTTTCTGAACCAGCCATAGACTGCAACATCATCGCAACTTTCAAGGCTCAGAAAGGTAGTAAAGACGTTGTAAAATTAGTCCATGTGACTACAGTGATTCAGCCTTTGGCCCCATCCACACGAAGCCAGAGCTTTCCCTATCCAATCTTTTTTTTTTTTGCGTACACACAAGAGCATTGAAAACGGCTCAAAACGATGTAGTATACATGCCAGGCCAGTATGTGGCGCTGTAATTCTGCCACAGAAATACACTAAAAACGGAGAAGAAGAGTTGTGGCAAGAAGGGGTACAGCAACAGTCGAAGGTGAGGCAAAATCTCACAATAAAATAACAATAAATGAATGTGCTACTTACCAGATGTGTTTTATTAACGCCTACACCTACCCCAACCCAATACCTATCCTTACAATACAGCAAATACAGTAATTATACAACGCAGTATTGATGTGCGCATGCCCAGTGCCCGTAGTTGTATCATTTCTAGTCTTTCCCGTTCAGGATATGGTGTGATGACATCACCGTTTCACAAAATATACGGATTGGCTGTACACACGAAAAGGCAAGGGTGTTGTTTTCAGATTGATCCACTCTGGGACCCGGTTTAAAAAAATATCGGTTTCATGCTCCCAAAACGCCGGATCCGTGTGGACGAAACGCTGATACAAAATTTTAACGTATACAGCTAAACGTGTCTCCGTGTGGACGAAAATACTTTTTGTGCACAAAAAAACAAACAAAAAGAACGACATTATTCAACAATTTCTTCTCTTCCACGTAGTAAACTCAGTGCAGCGCTTCCGGGTTCTACATCAGAACTCCGGCTCATTAATGGCCAACGCTTTTCACGTGAGCACAACGACGCATGCATGCAATGCTGCTGCAGGTGCTAATGAGACAACGTTTTGACGTAGAACCCAGAAGGTCTGCACTGTGTTTACAATGTGAACAGCATAAGTGACTGACATGAAAGAGAAGAAATTGTTGAATAAAGTAGTTATTTTGCACACAAAAAGTATTCTCGTCGCTTCATACCATTAAGGTCGAACCACTGGAGTCACAGACTATTTTAACAATGTCTTTACTACCTTTCTGGGCCTTGAAAGTTGCAATGACGTTGCTGCCTATGGCTTAAAAGGTGTCATGAACTGCCTTTTTTTATTTTTTTTATACTGTTGTCTGAGGTCAACTTATGACGTTTGCGTGGTTTTTACATTCAGATACATCATAATGAATAAGTAATAGGCTATTTTCTGCCTTGGTTTTGAGGCTTTCTGAAGAAACGCTCGGTTTTGATGGGCGTGCCGCACTGAAGACTTGGAAGTAAAAAGATTTGCATATTTAATGAGCTTCAGCTCCTCTCGGTAGGGGAGTGCGGGGCACAACCTAACGCGGGGATATTAGTAACACGCATGTTTTAACCCTTTCCACACATGCCAGAATGACCAAACTTAGTGTATTTACTAGTTGCCATATCAACATTATTTAGAGAAAAAATAGCGCCAACATTTTAAAATCTCTGGAAGATATTACTGAACATGTATTTAACCATAGCAAAAGTACATTTCTTACTTAAGTTTAGTTTTCATCTCTGTTTTTTGTGTTTATTTAAAATAAGACAAATCCAATATTATTTTAATCTTATATCTGTTATTTAACAGTTGAGTTCGTTCTTTAATGCGGATCTAACAGCAGAAGACACGAGCCGCGATTTAAATCCCAGGTGGGGTGTGTTGTAACACTGCGTTACAATGAGCCCCTATTAGAAATATGCCATTATATTCTATACTTTTATTAATTCTTTTGAGAAACCATGAGAAAAGGGTGAATAATGACTGAGAGTCAATGTTCAGAAATTATTCATTATTATTATGTTTTGAACTATGCTGTTTAGCTGTATTTAGCTATGTCTTTGTTTTCAAACTCAAAAATGAGTATATTTTTAATGATTAAAAAATGCCATTATTTTATTTAAAAAAGTTAATAATTGTATTTTGTTGACAAAATATTTTAGTTTGTCTTGGATATTTTTTGATTATATCAGATAACATTTTAAGCTGTCATTTGGTCATGTTACAATGTACCCCACCACATGTTACAATGTACCCCAACTATGGGGCATGTTGTCACATTTCACTTCCATTCTTTCGGGGTAAATGACGAGAAAAGTATACACTGTATTAATGAAACAAAACCACATAATTGTACTAGACATGTGTGCAATTAATGTGGGAAAAAATAAATACTCTGAACCCCAAGTGGATTTACACAAACTGAGAAAGTCAAAAAGCGTTAGGTTGTGCCCCGCTCTCCCCTACATGTGGAAATTGTTTTGAAAGCGTCTGGGGAAACGCTCACAGGACTCGCAAAATATCTTTATCAAACAAACACAATAATTCATCTCTCATCCACCCACAATTGATTGGAATGCTCGATCAGTGAATATAACCGCAAACCATACACACATACATGTGCGTGTGTGCAAGAAAGGAATGTTATTTCACTATATAAGATAGCCTGTCTGCAGTCTGAAAAACACATAGCCCCGGGGACGTTGGGCTTTTAAAAAAGTAAAGTCCGAGCCCTGGCCCTGGCCCATAACGTTACAAATCCGTATTATGATCACGAATGAAGCAATAACACTTCAAATAGAGGATTCTCCAGCCTGTGACCACGTGCTAAGGTATGTAATCAATAGATCTGTAACAATGCAATACTAACACATAAAAAAACATGTTTTACTCATATAAGTGTGTGTTGCACCGTTCCTGTCGGATCCAATATAGAAGGCACAGCATTGTTTTAATCTCAATATGTCTGCAAATCCAGTCTCGACCTGTATCTTGTTTACAATCGATTCTGCGGTGAAATGAAGCGAACAAATGTGTAATGTCTTACGCACGTGAGATGGAACGTCATATTTATTGCTCGGGCTTGAGGCGGTGCTTCTGCATTCTATGACGTCAGTGGTCGACATATTCTGAGATCGATCGTTTTCTGGGCCTGGTGTCTATAAAAGCTTATCTTTGACTAACAAGGAAGTTTTCAGCTGTGAAACCTACAGGATATTCTTATATCACGATGAACTTTTATATACCAAAGGCTCAAAGGAAAGTTGATTTCTCAATTCATCACCCCTTTAAATCAGGATATTTGCGATATTTATTTTGTTCCGTTCTAAGAAAAATGTAGAAGATTAAAAGATGGATTTAAACTATCCACTTTTTCATGAAATTGAAAAAATGGAATTATCGAATCATTATTAGTATTTTATCAGTGTCGGCAGCAAACACAATGGTTAAAATGAAATGCCTATATTTGTATTTAACAGAAATAATTATTGCAGGTTTGCATAATATCCTTTGCATTTCAATGTTTTTATTCACTTTGCGGGATACTGAATCTGTTTTTGTGCAAATGAATGAGAAAAAGTAGCTTGCGTTGCTTATTTGAAAAGTAATCTGATTATGTAACTATCATTACTTGTAATGCATTGACCTCAACACTGTTAGTTAACATAATGCATGAACTAACATTAGTGAGCAATGGATTTGTTACAATATTAATAAATCTTTATTAACATTAGTTAATAAAAATAAGATCAAAGTATTTTTCGCTCATGTTAACAAATGGAACCTTATTTTAAAGTGTCGCCAAATATATTAAGAACATTGTCTGTTAGGATTTTGATCCTGTTCACTGACAAAATTTCAATTCAAATTACTCGATCCACCCTATAATGCGATTGTAAATTCAATAATGAAACAGAACCAAAATTGGTGGAATCGTTTATTAAAAGTGATATTTTTAATTTCAGAGAACATAACACAGATTAAAAGTTAAATCAAGATGTTTGCTATATTTATTTTGTTCTGCTCTAATAAAAATATAGAAGATTAAAAGATGGATTTAAAAGACCAACTTTTTCATGAAATTGAAAAAAAATTTAATTAGTTTCTTGAGTGAAACATTTTCTTAAACCCTGCAGTTTTTCTATATTTGGGTCTCCAACAAAAAAAAACTGCTCATAACAGGCCTTTTTATGGCTAATAATATACTAATATTTATCTACACAGACATATCATTTTTTAAACACTGAACTAAACTAAATAATACACTCATTTTCACATTCAAGAACACTTCTTATCCATATGGTTTAGCTTCAGTGAATTTGGCCCAGGTGAGCTGTTTCTGATTAGTTTATACTCAATAAGGTGGGATTTTTCCCTAAAGTGCATCTCTGTACATTTCTATTTACAATTATACATACTACTGTATATAAGATATACCAGAGGTCGTATAAAAGGGTTTGAAACTGCCATGTTTCTCAGATCGGCTTGTACAGCAGCGTTGTGACATATTTCTTCTTATACCGGTGGGTGGCACTCAGAACCATTACGCCATCCTGTCAGAGAGTCGGACGAGATACAGAGTCATCAGAACAGACTTGAAATCAATACGGGTTCATCTCACGGAGATCTTTAAGTTGCTTTGTTACCTTAATGGACAGAGCGTACAGGTGATTAAGCATGACGTGGTTGGGCTCAGGGAGCAAAGCTGGATCACACTGTTAGAAAACAGGAGCACATTTCAATTAGCCTGAACTCGTTTCCATTGGCGGCATCTGTTTTGGACCTTACAATGCAATTATGCAAATTAAACACTTTTAAGTAATAAAGTGTAAAAAGTTTAATTAAAACAATTACTCTAATTACAGGGTTTCCCAGTATGGGTCTCGATCCCCAAAAGGGAATCATTTGGACTACTTCATTTTCATATAAATGTTCCATGCCTTTTTCAATAATTCAGATTTAAATCAATTTGCTAATCATTTGATTGTGATCAATTGTGAACCCGATCAACCTATTCACTGAAAAGACAAGAACTCACATCACTATGGTTTGCAAGCAAGTCTTAAGGCTTGTTCACATCCAAGAACGATAACTATAATGATGACTATATCATTCTGTTTATTCGAAGCACACGCTTCGGTTTTGTCATCTGTCGCGTTAAATGCTCAAGCATTAAACCAGGATGGATTCTGATTGGCTGTCAAAGTTTTTATCGTTCATCAGCTGGGAAAGGGATTCCAACGATAGTGTTTTTCCGTGTCGTTATAGTTGTGGTGTGGACTGCGCTATTCTTTTATATTTAGAATGATTTTTAGAACTATATCTTTATCGTTATAGATATGTCTATGGTGTGAACAGACCTTTAATCTATACAAGAGCAATATTTGCAGGTTATATATTTAAGAGCAGAGCAGCGCTATAAGTGCACGTTATACAGTAGATTCTAAAGTTATAGAGAGAATTGTGTATATTTAAGCATAATAAAACAACTAATTAAAAACAAAATCAATTAATTAATTTTCATAACTTTTCCAGGGCTGAAAAATGTTATTTTGTAAAACATAATTTGTGATATCTTCTGATGCTCCCAGAGAACTATGAAATGCAATTATAAATATTTCTTCCTAAATTCTAATTCATTTTCCCCCTCATTTCTTTGTTGTCCGTTTTATTTTTTTCTGGATTTAGTGTTTTATGATTTAATACAAATAAATTCATAAAACTTCAATTTAATTCATCTTTAAAAATGTAAGTCAACTGTTTTGCTTGTCTAATAATCTGCACTTTTACTCTATAAATTACAGCAAGGACATTTAAATATTTTGTTATTATTAACTATTATTATTATTATTTTAAGAAGCACATTTTACAAAACAATAGTTACACATTTCTGTTGTCAGTTCTGTAAGTTAAACGTATACTGAAGTATACGTGAAGTATGTGAAGACGAAAACAAGAGCATGTTGACTTTGTATTATTTAATAATGTGATTTAATAATCACATACACTAGACCAAATATTGAATTTGATTAATTGTAAAGCCCTACTTTTGATATATAAATTCCTTGAAATTCCTTAAATTACAGTAAAAATTGACATTTTTATTTCACAATTCCATCCGATTTTTACGCATCACAAAGGTCTTAGGGCCTTACATCAAATCAAATCATTTAATAGAGAATGGTAATATGATGGTAATCTTATCTGTCATTTTTACAGGCCTAATGCAAGGTCCTAATGCAGATACTCACTGAGATGCCTGTGTCCTTATTGAGGATGACCTGTAGGAGATGAGGGGGCAGGATGGGGGGAGATTTGAATTTCTCCTCCTGTTTGGGGACGTAAACGTCCTGATGGTACGGCCCAGGAGGAGAGCTGGACAGGTCTATAATCAATAAAGAAAATGTGTCACAACAACCCATGACTAACCATTTTTGGCCATTAACGATACATCAAGTAGCAGATCATTTTCAGTTTTTTTGTGATTAAAAAGCTCTAAACATGAAGAAAGTAAATGGTTGTTCAAACCTGACATGTCCGAGCATTTCTGTGAATCCACCATGAGTGCATCGAACACCTCAAAGTCTGTCTTCTTCACCTGGATGATGTTGTTGACCGTGCCGAGCTGGTTGGTCACCACAGGCTGAAGAGAAAAAAGGTCAGTATTATGCTGGTTATATAGTACTGATGGAGGATGATGATGATGATGATTGATGTCTCCGTCACCTCTGTCGGGTCATGCGTCCACTGTCCATCCACAAAGAATTTATACTGGTGTTCACCCTCAGGCAAATCCACGATCGCCACAAAGTTGTTTTGACTATCGAAAAAAGAGAGGTAAAAATTTATTTTAAATGAATGGATTTGAAATTCATATTAAAGATATCAGTAGAATACATTCAGCAGAAGACTTCTCCTCCGTTTGTAACAGTGTGTTACGTACCAGTGTTACATTAGTATTATTTCTGTCATGACAACTCTTGGGAGTGTTTGGCATGGTAATGGATATGACTGTTGATATTTGAGCAGCGAACTCATAGGCTGCTGATACAGCAGGAACCAATCAGCTGTGCCCTATAGAGAATGATGTGATTTCAAGCAGATTGAGTTTCAGACCATCTAGAGTTTCATGACAGAACTGGATATTTATATTATATTATTAGCGCTGTCCAATTGATTAATCATATTCAAAATAAAACTTTGTTTACATAATGTGTGTATAATTATTATGTATATTTAAATACACACTCATTCATGTACACTCACCTAAAGGATTATTCGGAACACCAAACTAATACTGTATTTGACCCCCTTTCGCCTTTAGAACTGCCTTAATTCTACGTGGCATTGATTCACCAAGGTGCTGAAAGCATTCTTTAGAAATGTTGGCCCATATTGATTGGATAGCATCTTGCAGTTGATGGAGATTTGTGGGATGCACATCCAGGGCACGAAGCTCCCGTTCCACCACATCCCAAAGATGCTCTATTGGGTTGAGATCTGGTGACTGTGGGGTCCATTTTAGTACAGTGAACTCATTGTCATGTTCAAGAAACCAATTTGAAATTATTCGAGCTTTGTGACATAGTGCATTATCCTGCTGGAAGTAGCTATCAGAGGATGGGTACATGGTGGTAATAAAGGGATGGACATGGTCAGAAACAATGCTCAGGTAGGCCGTGGCATTTAAACAATGCCCAATTGGCACTAAGGGGCCTAAAGTGTGCCAAGAAAACATCCCCCACACCATTGCACCACCATCACCAGCCTGCACAGTGGTAACAAGGCATGATGGATCCATGTTCTCATTCTGTTTACGCCAAATTCTGACTCTACCATCTGAATGTCTCAACAGAAATCCAGACTCATCAGACCAGGCAACATTTTTCCAGTCTTCAACTGTCCAATATTGGTGAGCTCGTGCAAATTGTAGCCTCTTTTTCCTACTTGTAGTGGAGATGAGTGGTACCCGGTGGGGTCTTCTGCTGTTGTAGCCCATCCGCCTCAAGGTTGTGCGTGTTGTGGCTTCACAAATGCTTTGCTGCATACCTCGGTTGTAACGAGTGGTTATTTCAGTCAAAGTTGCTCTTCTATCAGCTTGAATCAGTCGGCCCATTCTCCTCTGACCTCTAGCATCAACAAGGCATTGTCGCCCACAAGACTGCCGCATACTGGATGTTTTTCCCTTTTCACACCATTCTTTGTAAACCCTAGAAATGGTTGTGCGTGAAAATCCCAATAACTGAGCAGATTGTGAAATACTCAGACCGACCCGTCTGGCACCAACAACCATGCCACGCTCAAAATTGCTTAAATCACCTTTCTTTCCCATTCTGACATTCAGTTTGGAGTTCAGGAGATTGTCTTGACCAGGACCACACCCCTAAATGCATTGAAGCAACTGCCATGTGATTGGTTGATTAGATAATTGCATTAATGAGAAATTGAACAGGTGTTCCTAATAATCCTTTAGGTGAGTGTATATATTTAAGAAATATTTGCATATATATATATATATATATTGATTTATTTATAATGTATTATTATAAATCTTTTTTAATATTACTATTTAGGTTTGCTTTTATGCATTTCATTTTTACAAAACTTTTTTTAATAGTTCTAGTTAACGTTAAATGTTACGTACCTCCTAATCAAAGGAATCTTATTGATCCAATTATTAAAAGAGCCAGAAATATAGACTTCTTTTCCAGCTCCTGTCCACCGAAACACAGTGGGTCGATCTAAAGTGAGAACCTTTTCACTGTTCTCCAGGTCTGATCTCCAGTCAATGAATTCCTCTTTTACTAATGGTGCCTAATAGAAAATTAAAGACAGAACACATGGTCATCATATCTAAATTATGATATCTTCATAAGCAGACAGATAATGTGAGCCAAGCCATACTTTGATATCCTCCCCGTGAAAAATATCGGCATCTTCTGGGCTGTCCATCAGGATTTTAGGACGGTCTCCTTCCTTGGTTCCTCGACTGTCCCTTCTGTGGGTCTTTTCATGGCCCATGCCCGCCCTCTCACTGCTTGTGTTACCCATAGTGCTCTTAACAAGCCTTCCCACAGGTCACACAGGGCGAGTAGCCAGCGAGTTGGGCTCGAAATGATCTGTAACACAAAACAAACAGCGTAAGAAACATGGTGATCTTAATATAATGCATCACTAATCCTATATAAAACATGGATTTTCCAGCAATCAGGGAACATTCTAAGAACATTGGAAAGGTGAACAAACGTTATTCCAGTAACATTAATAGAACATTGTTCAAAGTTATCTGGTCTTCAATAATGCCCTCAAAATGTTATTTAAACATCGTTCATGAGCAACTTTTTTTTTCTGAATTACTTACTACTTGTAAAAGTAACACTCCCATAATATGTGACCCTGGACCACAAAACCAGTCATAAGTCGCACGGGTATATTTGTGGCAATAGCCAACAATATATTGTATGGGTCAAAATTATCCATTTCTCTTTTATTTCAAAAATCATTAAGATATTTAGTAAAGATCATGTTCCATGATGATATTTTGTCAATTTCTTACCGTAAATATATATTAAAAAATTATTAGTAATAGTAAGATGCATTGCTAAGGACTTCATTTGGACAACTTTAAAGGCGATTTTCTAGATTTTTTTGTACCCTCAGATTCCAGATTTTCCGATATTTGTATTTCGGCCAAATATTGTCATATCCGAACAAACCATACATTAATAGAAAGCTTATTTATTCAGATGATGTACCAATCTAAAATAAAACTGACACTTATGACTGGTTTTGTGGTCCAGGTTCACATATTTGAAAATGTACAACATGGAATATTTCCTTAAAGTTTTGTATGAAAAATTATAAAATGCAATGTTTCCTTAAAGTTTTGTATGAAACATTATAAAATGGAATGTTTCTTTAAAGTTTAGTATTAGCCAAGGAAAAATTGTAAACTTTTAAAACATTTAGAATACTGGATGTTTTGATCGCTCAGGGAACGTTTAGAATATTTTTTTCATATCTTAATGGGAACATATTTTGTTAGCTGACTTCTGAAAGTCGGGCATAGGTTCTGAACTCACCTTTTCTGCTTTTTCCATACACTTTTGTTTGCAGTTAATTCAGCTTAACATACAGACTTAAATAAGTATGGCCCCATTAAATGGCTTGATGAGAGAAACATTTCTTTCTGGTTGTTTTGCCTTTTAAAACAGGACAATTTAGATAAAATCATGAGTTGCTTAATTCTAACGTTAATCAGTTGCAGGCGAAATTTGTAAATAAGGAACAGAAACATTATCATTCTTTTGGATACTTTCATTGGCTTCATATTTTTGGCTGTCAGGTTATTGTAGCCTAATTGTTGCATACTATATAGTGATTGGTCTGAATCAAACATCTGAGTTCCCAGTCCAAATTGGTTATTTATCTTGCAAGCACTGTCATTTCTCCTTCTTTAAAATATGCTAATCTAATGTACACTTGCTCAACAAAACAACATTTTGACAACGCTGACAGCTCCATTAATTTAACTGCGTACTTCAGTGCTGAAGCTTCAGATCTAACCTCGAGGCACAATTTCTATAGCTGTTTTTTTCCATATGGTTTATAGTAAACTGACTCTACTGCAAGGTCACAAGCTCTCAATGGAAGTCTGGCAAAAAAAGATAAGGAGAGCCAGTAACTTAAGGCTCAAACGTATGAAAGAAGATGTATCGTCCATCAATCTATTTTTCCTTTAGTAGCAGCCTTCATATAAATTTCAATATCAATCTTCACTATGACGGGAAAATAATGACTGTGAAACTATGCAAATACCGTTATAATAACAAACATACGCTGTCGCGCGCCGCTGCAACACTGTAGTAGTGCTAAGTACGTTATACAGTTAGCCGCATCGAGTATTCTTATCGACTGCAATATTGCCACACATTTATCATTTTTGAAATAATTTAATTACGGTTGCACAATTTTAACGTGACAGGACTTACATTCCCTTTTGCGCAGTACCGTGTGAATTCGCGACCGCTACTTGCCCTCGATCACAGTTATTTCGTCATTTTTTCATTCACGTTGGTTATCGTCACACACACAACATCCTCGCATCCACTCCGCCCACCGCGGACTATAAACTCCACTCCGCATGCGCGACTTCAACTAGAAGTCGGAGAGAAGCAGCTGTTTATCTGCGCATGCGCGTTTCTCAAAATAAACTAGGGGAACAACACCGTCATGACAGGTATGATAGAGGGGGTAGACTTACCGTGTTTTTTACTCAGAACGACAATTTGGAATGTAAAGAACATTATACAGTTATTGATTGTATTAGTAAAATACATAAAAGAGGGCTCAATGCAAACCAAGTGTTTCACATGTTGTAAATGACTTCAAATTATGTCAATCTTTTGGAACAAACTAAAAACAAAAAAGCAATGAAAACGTAATGCTTTGAAAGCACTGGATTTTATGTATTTTTTATGTATTTTTTCATTTCCTGGCAGCTAATTGTTAATGTGACATTGTGAGTGTTCTCGTGGCATTGATTAATAATAAAAAAATATATATATATTTTTTTTTATGTTCTCATGGCATTGATTAATAATGAAAAAGAACAAATGAAAGAAAAAAAAGTTTTTCATTTCCTGGCAGCTAATGTCAATGTATTCAAAGAGGAATTATGCGCACATCCAAAAAAAAAATTGTGCTCGAAAAAAAAAAAAAAAAAAACCTGACGAAGACACTTGGGTCGAAAAGTTAGTTTCCTTGGGAGCTGCAGTGGCGGTTCTCGTCTACTTTGAGCTAATGTTAATGTGACAGTGTGAGTGTTCTCATGGCATTGATTAATAAAAAGATTAACAAAAATTGTTTTTCAATCCCTGGTAGCTGACTTGTGGCATGAGTGTCTCATGTCATTAATTACAAATAAAATAAAAACCCTGTATAAGCTACATCTCCTAGATCATTTAGCTAATTTCCCACAGCTTATATCGTCTATAATTTAATGAATGCAGACGTATGGCTGAATTCGCATGCATTTCTGGCATAGAAATATGTGGTAAAAGTAGTACGAATTCAGCATAATTAGGCCTATGTCTGTCACTCACAGCCTCCGTTTCATTCAAAGATGGCGCTGCTGTGAATAAGGTCTTGGCACTCCTTCTCTAGAAGCTAAATCTTTATTAGACCATGTAACTTATAATAGAACACCCATGAAATGCTGCAGTCACAAGTGTGCAGCAGTTATCACATTTCCCCCCCATGAAATGTCTTTTTGTTTGTTTTCATGGCAGTTGACACGAAATGTGCTTCGGTATTGTCCATATATGGGAAAATGTGCGATGTCTATTAACCGCCACTGGATGGAGACATTTAACCATCACTCCACCACCATCATTTTTCCAATTGAAAGACCACAAGAGATGGTGGTGGTCACGGGAATTAAATTGAATTGATTTTACTGTCATTTTATTTACGATCCCAAGATCTCTATAGTGAATGTGTACATTTAATAACAATAATCTCGAACATAAAGTGTGCACAGCGTGAATGGTGTAGCCTACATGTGTCTGAGTTTTCCGCTGTTAATGCTTTTCCTCAGTCACAGTGTCTCATCAGATTCATTGTGTGTGTCATGCAAAGTGCAATTACTCCCCCACTGGCTTTCCCTCTGTCATAGCCAGTGTTACTGAGTAGACCATCCACTACACACACACACACACACACACACACACATTCTTGCTCCCCTTTCGCACCCTCCCACTTAAACATTCAGTGAAAAATGCTGGTTTGACTTTGAGTGCATTAAAAAGGACGATTGCTGTGCAAAAACAAGAATGCATTACATGTTTTACTTTGCAATGATTTGCAGTGCTTTTCTGAGTAGAGCAGAATCAGAGAAGGCAACATTTGAATTTGCATTTGTGATCCCCTTCAAGCTCATCCTATTAGACAGCACACCGTTTTGCTTATACACATAGACATGCACCAGAAAAGACTAGGGAAAAGAGTGGGAGACAAGCAGATATCAAACCAAAATGGCTTCATAGTCAGAAAATCTAGTATAACGTCTGACATTTCCCATAGGCACAACAACTTTGTTTCTTAATGTTGCCTAATAGCAAAAGCAGAGTGTGGCTATTGAAATGACAGACTCTCTATGTCTCACTTCCTTTTAGACATGAACTACTGGAGCTTCAGTGCTATTTACATTATTTATGATGATAACCTAGCAATACTAGCTCTTTGTTTTGGCCATAGGCTACAATAATAAATTGTCTAATGCAGCTCTTGAAGTAAAATACATATGAAATAGGTGTCAGATGATGCTGCGAAAAGAAGGAAATTACTGACAGAACTCTGTGACACTGATATAGGCAAAAGGAGGTCAAGACTCATGAGAATGCATTATAGCTGAAAATGCTAAAATAATTGGTTGATTGTTTCATGAAATGTGCTTTTAAAAATAGAGACAAAGATGTGAGGTGAGACTGCCAAGACTCCATCAGTTGCATCTGCTCCGTCTGATTGTGTGTGAAACTAAATGTAGAAAGGAAACTGGGTTTTAAAAATGCATTTGTGTTTGGAGAACATCTCACAAACAATATGGGCCATATTTTAATGATAAGCGCATGGTCTGAAGCGCATGGCGCAGGTGCACTTAGGAGTCCGAATCCACTTTTGCTAGTTTAACGATGGAAAAATAGGCGCTTATTTGCACCAGGCGCATGATCCAAAAGCTCTTAATGAGTCATGGGTGTGTTTTGGGAGTTTCAGGAGTGTTTAAAAAAAAATTGTATGAACCTTGTTGGTGTTTTGTAGTTTATGCTATGTTGAAAATTCATGTTTTATTTATATCTTCTTCGAAAAATAAGCATGACAAGTGTACTGCTGCTTTAGTTTTTCTTCTTTGGATAAATAGGCTACACTAACAAATTGACTTCTGCTCTTGAATCTAATTCACTTAGTACTGACATTCCAAGCTGGTCTATGAGAGCATCGATGAGTGCTGACGAGACAGTGATGTCCGACCGTACAGAGTGATGAGGATTGGCATTCTGCCAGACTGTCATCCTTCTCATCGTCTGAGCAGCTGCTGTGAAACGTCTTCAATGGATCACTGCTCGTGACACAACTTCCTTCCGAGTCAAAGGAAAGTGCTGTCAGGAACTGCGATGAGTGCAAGATTCCAGACTGAGTGAGATCATAATGAGTATGAGTTTACAATATTTAAAGTGACCCGCTAGTTCATAAAATATGTGTACCAAATGCATATCCTGTTGTTGTTAGTTCTTTGGAATATGGTGACCAAATAAGTGAAAAACTGAGCTCCTTGTCAGAGGAAACAACTGACACAGTTCATGTGTCCAACTCGGTCAGTGTTGGTGGATACACATAATGGACCGGAAGCATTTTGATGTCAGCCAATTCTGAAGACAAACCATTCTTTGGGGAAGTTGTCCGCTTGTTCCCAAAGGTGGACCAAAACATTGTATTAGCTTTTTTAAGGATGTCAAATGTCAAATATTTTGATGATCACTTTTATTCCTTTGTTGTGGAAAGAGGAGTACAGACTTTTGAAAATTCCTATCTGTCAGATTCCAGACCCCTTGATATTCAGAAACGTTTTTTGAATGATCAGATCTACATCAATCCCAGATACAAACTTTTAAAATGATGTAAATTTTATCTGCTTAATTAAAAAAAATTTTATGTCCTATGCTGGACAGATTTTTTTACTGCTTGAAACTGTCATTATATTCCGCAGTGCGAGTTCTATGAATGTTATTGATATTTTTTCATGACAATAAATGTTTTTAACTCATTAATTGTTTGTTTTATGTTACTGATATTAGGCCAAAATATACCACTTTTTTCTGTAGGGTCTGTAGCCAAGGACAGCACATAATGTGTTGATATTACACATCTTTATGTTAACTTTCCTGACACATTTACTGTGTTAAAATCATTAACACAGGTTGTGTCATTTTGACATTTTGAACACATCCTTTCTAAGAGTGTATACTCCATATCCAGACCATTTAGACAATTGAGCATTTCGGTTCATACAGCATAATGCAAAAAACAAAACTCAAAGTATTCATTTAGAATCCTTCAATATACCGTTCCAAATGGCAGTCTGATATTTCCAAGAGAATGTCAGATGCAGGATAGGCCCCATGGGACAGCGCAGAGGCAGTGACGCTGTGCACTCACAGATGTGTAAAAAGCTCCCTGCCAGGGGCCATGTCTGTCACATCTGCTACTGCAACTTCTCTTAGTGCTCCGAGTTGTACTTTTATTACTTTTATTAGGGCCATCACCACTTCCAGCTGTTCCGTTCCAACAAATATTCTGTACGTCATGAGGGCCGACATAACACTTCACAGTTTTTAATGAATTTGAATTCCCTGTAGTAAAGAGCATATAGATGGAAGTGAAATTTGCCAAGCATTTGTGTACAAATCTTTCTATCTAGGGTGCTCTGCTGTTTAGGGTGCGATGAGTGGGATAGATAGATAGATAGATAGATAGATAGATAGATAGATAGATAGATAGATAGATAGATAGATAGATAGATAGATAGATAGATAGATAGATAGATAGATAGATAGATAGATAGATAGATAGATAGATAGATAGATAGATAGATAGATAGATAGATAGATAGATAGATAGATAGATAGATAGATAGATAGATAGATAGATAGATAGATAGATAGATAGATAGATAGATAGATAGATAGATAGATAGATAGATAGATAGATAGATAGATAGATAGATAGATAGATAGATAGATATATAGATAGATAGATTTCTCAATAAATGACCCACACAACTCAAGTGTAATTTTTGGAGTTAACGTCATGCATTTATTTCCAGCACTACCAGCAAAACTCGGAGTATTGCACAGTCCCTTGAAATAACTGCCTTGCACAATCCAATACAAACTTTCTATAAGCAAATACAGTGGATATGACCATTATGAACAAGGGTGGATATGTTTCAAACCCCTTAAACAGTTCGATATAATGAGTGTTAACCCGGGTGCCAATTTACAGGAGTATGCATGATTTACGGCTAAAAATAAAAAAGGTTTTAGATATTAGAAAGTGTTTTCATCTGCACCAAAACAAATTCAACATCAAATTCAGAACAAATCCAAAGGACAAATTCAACATGATCATACTACAAACAAGGAAGGAAGGAAGGAAGGAAGGAAGGAAGGAAGGAAGGAAGGAAGGAAGGAAGGAAGGAAGGAAGGAAGGAAGGAAGGAAGGAAGGAAGGAAGGAAGGAAGGAAGGAAGGAAGGAAGGAAGGAAGGAAGGAAGGAAGGAAGGAAGGAAGGAAGGAAGGAAGGAAGGAAGGAAGGAAGGAAGGAAGGAAGGAAGGAAGGAAGGAAGGAAGGAAGGAAGGAAGGAAGGAAGGAAGGAAGGAAGGAAGGAAGGAAGGAAGGAAGGAAGGAAGGAAGGAAGGAAGGAAGGAAGGAAGGAAGGAAGGTCTCTGAGTCTTTCTGAGTCAGTTTTGTTTAGGCAGTAAATTCTAATCATAAGATTTTCAGGGCTCTTGCCTTTAAATTAGCATTTAATGAGTCTTTTGGAAGATTGAACATTTGCATCATGCTATTTTAGTCGACTCAACAGGTGCTACATTTCTTACAGATCCAGTAAAATATAATAATTCTGAAACTATAAACATCAAATGAAAAATAAAACAACAGGTCATGACACAAACAAAGGAAGGATTATGGTTTTATGAGGCCCTGCGTTATTGCATTTTCCCCAGGGATTAAACAAATTATAAGATCTTATAATACCTTGTAATTGCGACTTTACATTCCACGCGACTTTTTATCCACCTAGTGAGCTGCTTTGCTATATATTCCCTTCATTCGTAGGGCAGAATCCTGAAATGAAACTTTAAAAATGCTTTTCAAAGCAACTGATTGGATGAAGCACATAGGATAGACTTGACTGACAACTGATTTCAACAGAGTCTGGCATTAGCATTTTGCTAAGCTAACTATACTCTAATGGGTATAAAAATATATAACATAAATATTGGGTAAAGTTGAGTCTTTAATAGACTTCATCAGTATTTTATAATTGAAATAATCATACCGTAAGCAAAAAATGAAGTAGGATGGAACCTTAGAAAGAAGCATTATGCCGATACTCGACTGATTTCAATGGAGTTTGAAATTAGCATGTTGCTAAGCTAACAACATAATATTCTTAAAACTATGAAAATACACAGATATTGGGTAAAATAATTAACTTTTTTTCATTTGTGTTCTTTATTATTGAATTATATCTTTTGGTCAAAATTAGGTAGAAAGTTTCATAATTTTGATAAGTTATGTAGAATAGATGTTGCTAAACTAACTAAGAAATACTCTAACTATAACTATAAATATACACAGACAAATACTGGGTAAAATAGTCCTTTTTTAACATTAGATTTAAAATATTTTTATAAACTTTTCAATATTGATTGACTAATTTATGCTGACTGTACACTTTGGAACAGATTTTGCATCAGGAACATGCCTATGGTGCCTTAAAATACTGCCTAAGTTGGCAGCTCACTAGATTTTCGAAACGAACCAGAGAGACCTTATTTCACAATCCAATCAGTTCGCCATAGATAGAAATCAATTTTTCACATAATATATCCTGTTTCATTTAGAAATACAATATGGAACTTCTCATAATTCTTGCAAATGCGGCTTGTCAAGTGACTGATGTCGATTCTTTCTGTAGTATATTAATTACAAGTAGCGTTTGCCTGTCAATAACAATTTTTATGTTTCCTTTGTTTTCACTTGACTCATCTTAAGGCCCCTGGCAGTCTGGAAGCTCCCTGGCCTGGTCCATGATCCATCCCTGTAAGTATGGGAATAAATACAAATACAATATTTCGTATAATATACATGTATACTGTATATAGTACCAATATTTAGCATGTCACTTCGATTCATGTGCCCACCACATTCACGGTATATTCATATTTTATGGTGACTGAAATTAATCCGACTACTGCTCACACATTGATCCCGCAACTCATTCGGCTAGAGCCACAATTCGAAAAATGATACAACACGTCAATATCAAAAACACTACGCAAACACTGTGGTGCTGTAATTTTGTTCTCTAATCGAAACAGTTACTTGGTCACAAAAATCAATATAAATCAATCATACAAGCTTGTGAAAGCTCACGTGGTGACAGATGTGCTGTTGTTCAAGAGCGTTGAATTTGTCAGTGTGTCGCTAGATTGTGTCGTTAGAGGAAAAATCCATTGATGGCTTGTACAGTCTTTGAGTGTGGTGCCGTACTCATTTGCTTTTGACTCTCGTGTAACTCTCGGCTTAGTCCTCTGTACCTCCTACTCGTGAATCTGGACCCGGGAAGACCCTCTGGAAGTCTCAGGCTATGTGGCCACGGTTAGAGTGGCAAACGGATGTGCATGGCTGAGCTATTGGGTCTGGCGGCCAGGATGTAGATAGCGCTCTCCCTCAGGAAGTTGTCCCAGTTAACCGGTCTGGAAAACATAATGGTACAATTAGTTAACTGAGAAAGCTATTAAAACACTTATAAAAGCCCAATCTTGACACCTGTGATCCTAGATCCTATTTCAAACCTTCCTTTTATGTCAACAATTCTAGGAAACTATTCTCCTTCTGACAGAGACCTGAAGAATTCCAGTCTGAGGGGTTATAGAATGCATTTGCGCCCACACTGTTTTTCTATTCCATTCATTTTTCCCATAGGGATTTTAAAAGTGGAGTGTCTATTTACACTAAGTGCAAATAGCCTGCCGTGTTGGCAGAGGCTAGGGTATGCAAGTGACGTCACCGCTGGCCGGAGTGACTGCGGTTATGCCCACTGAGTGGCAAAAAGACTGAGTGGCAGCATTGGTTTTCAGTGTGAATGCCACAAAAACACACAAAACACATTTTAATTTGGGAAAGAGCTTTGAGATTGACTGTACAAATAGATTTGACAAGAAATCTGAGGTATATTTTTACAGGCTGAATTCATACCCTCTATTTGCACTTTCTCTGCCCACTGATGTCTAGACAAACTTACAGAAGATGCTGGGTTGTCAACAGTAGTAATAGTGTAAGGGGTAAGGCACGTGGCAGAAATTTTTGATGCAAATCGACGCAAGTTGCCTTTTGCTGAACTTGCTCTGCTCCCTTTTTTCCATCACATATCAGATCGGAAAGGCATTTATTTTCAATAAAAATGAAGAAAGTATTAAAAAGTGGAAATGAAGTGTCTAACGTGTTTAATAATTAAGTGTGTATCGTTTAGGGTAGGTTTGTGGCTTTATTGTCCCAATTAGGTGGCATCCATTTAATAATTTTAATAAATATAATAATTTATGTTATTATTGCATATCGTTCAATGTACAACAACACTGAGCTGTAAATAGTATCTGCCACTATTTATAAGTACAAATAGCATCTAACTATCTACAATTAGCCTATTGCAAAGAAAGTTGCTATTTTACATAGTGTAAATTGAATCTAGTTGCTGTTTACACTTAGTGCAAATAGCTACTGCCTTTTAAAAGTTGTTGTTAAAGTGTTATAATAAGCCATGGACCAAGCCAATAAGCCACGAGATGAATCACAAAACTACGAACTTTGATTTGAAGCAAAAACATTTTTGAAAATTGGACAAAAAGACAAAGGTACAAGACTGTGTACTTAATGGCTTTAGGGAGAGAAAGAATTATCCGAACAGCACAATCAAATTAAAAACGATGGAGGTATACAAAACTGCTAATTTACAAGTGTTGATTATATGTATAAAATATGTTTTAAGTTTATTTATGCAAACATTTCAGTATTTTGAGAGCATAGAGAGAACGCCATCTGCAGTGCTTCATGGGAGTGGGCGGAGCTAAAGAGCTTTTTTGCCTCTAATTGGTGCACAGGATCTGTAAAGCATCATGGTCAATGTAGTTTTTCACACAGGAATTCCGCTGTTAAACACAATTATTTTAAAAAATAAGCTGAAATAATGCAGGTTGATGGCTTCAACAGATGAAAAAAACATGGATTAACAACCTTGTAGCTCACAGTAGGTCTAGGTTTGTTCGAGGTTGTAACTAGAGAGTTATGGTTGATTGACATAGCATAGTTAAGTGGTTGCTAGGGTGTTCTGGGTGGTTTCTAGGTTGTTGCTAGGCAGTTGCTAAGCAGTTGATTGGTGTTCTATATGGTTGCAAGAACATTTCTATGTGGTGTTTAGGATGTTCTAGGTGGTTACTAGGGTGTTCTGAGTGGTCCTCTAGGTCATTGCTAGATGGCTACTAGACAGTTCTGGTCTATTGACAGGGCATTGCTAACCAGTTGCTAGGGTGTTCTTGGTGGTTACATTTATTTACATTTATGCATTTAGCAGACGCTTTTATCCAAAGCGACTTACAACTTGGGGGTACACAAAGCGATTGGTCATGAAGAGTCGAGTAAGTGGTTGCTAGGGAATTTCTACACAGTGCCTTGGGTATTCCAGGTGGTTTCTAGAGCATTGATAGTGGGTTCTGTTTGATTGACTTGGCATTTCCAGGTGGTTGCTGGGGTGTTTTGGCCAGTTTCTATGCTGTTGGTAGGTGGTTGCTAAGCAGTTGCCAGGGTGTTCTGGGTGGTTGCTACGGCATTTCTACACTGTGCCTTGGGTGTTCCTGTTGGTTGTTAGAGCATTGATAGGGGGTTACTAGTGAGTTCTGGTTGATTGACTTGGCATTTCCAGGTGGCTGCTAGGGTGTTCTGGCTGGTTTCTATGTTGTTGCTAGGTGATTGCTAAGAAGTTGATTGGATGCTCTTGATGGTTGGTAGGGCGTTGTCAGGTGGTGCCTGAATGTTCTAGATGGTTGCTAGAGCGTTCTGGGTGGTTTCTGTGCTGTCAACAGGCAGTTGTTGTGTTATTGCTATGCAGTTGATATGGTGTTTTGGGTTGTTGTTAGGGCGTTTCTAAGTGGTTGCTGGAGTGTTGCTAGGAGGTGCTCAGGAGATGGCTCAGATTCCTCCTTTATTGTAAGTCTATTACTTTTTTTCAATAGATTTATTCCCAACTGGGTGAGAATCATGGACAATGGGATTTGATTATTATGGTAGCATAGTTTTGCCGTGTGTATTTGAGTGTTAGACCATCTGCATTGTAAGTGAACACACTCACACCAACCTGTTATCATTCTCCATGGCTTTCTCTCTGCTTCTCTCGCTGCTGGAACTGGCAGGGCTGCTCTCAGATATCGGACCAACATGGCTGATACTGCAGATGAAGAAAGCAAGCTGAAACACACGCTTTTTGATTCCGTCTCTTCCACACAGACACACTACTGGAAAGCTCACAGCAGGCAGCATTTCTACCGTCTCTGGGTTTTCACACTCTAATTTGTTGTCCGCATGACACCTCAGAGCCCAGGGAGACGATAAGACAAAACTAGTTCACTCATGTGCAGAAACATGCATTCAGGACTTGAATTGGAATTCAAAATGCATTCTCAATTCAACTCTGAATGGCCCACAATCCTTGCACATACACTCACAAACTGCAGACTTTGCATGCCATTGAGTACACTGAAATGATCTGACAAACTTCATTGAGTGAAATAAATTCATTTACAACAAGAACACTTCCTGTAATTAAGTTCAATGACGTGTGAAGCAAAACTGAGTGCAACCGTGACCAGAGCGTTGAACAGCGACCCAAACATCTCCTGCAGAACTGGGACCGCTCAGAGTTCAGACTGTCTACTTTGATCTCAAGCCCTCAGTTGATTTTAATGAGCGTAAATTAGGATGCAAGCTTAGTCATGCCATGAAAGAGCCAAACACCCATCCCCATGCACCCACACACTCAGGTGCTCATTTAACCTGCTGTTTCCCTTAAAACTGATGAAAAATATCCTTATGGGTTTCTCTGAGAGGAACAAAAGCCCCTCTTTTGATCTTGATAATGGGAGGGTAAGATCTCATCTAATATAGCCACAGCGAGCGATCATTAGAGTCAGAAAACACCCAGTTTAGCTTTGATATTTTTAGCTACTGATTCCTTGGCCTCCATTATGGAATACAGTAATTGAGGTGAAAATGATTATAATGAGAATAATGATGGTGATGGCAGGGAACGTAAGATGTTTCCAGGGGAGGCCCATGCAGATCGAGTGACTTACCCCATACTGAACAAAGGGGAACACAATCCCATGAGTCTGCAGGGCAAATGGACATTCAGCAGTGGTGAAAAGGATGGGATGATTGGTGGAAAACAAAATAAAGCATGGAGGATGATGTCAAAACATAAAGTCCAAATACTGAATTCACAGATATGTTGCTAAGTCAATCAAAATTCATGTTAAAAAAAAAATAAAGTCAATCAATAGTGACTGTAAAGACATACTTATACTGTTACAAAAGATTTTCTATTCATCAAAAAATCCTGAATAAAATCTTATCACTGTTTCCACAAACATATTAAGCATCTGTTTTCAATACTGATAATAATAATAATAACAAAAATGTTTCTTAAGCATCAATCATATTAGAATGATTTCTGAAGTATCTTATGACACTGAAGACTGGAGTAATGATGCTGATAATTCAGCTTTGCATCACAGGAATAAATTACATATAAAAATATATTAAAATAGAAGTAACAATAGGCTATATTTATATTTTAAAAAATCATCATTCAACTAGACACAAAACTAAAACACTAAAAATGTTTTAAATGAATTCAAAATGATATATAAATAAAAATGAATGATTTCATTTAACCTCACGGCTGTCTAAGAGAAAGATTTGAGACATTAAAGACGTCAAATTTGTGATATTTCTTTCTGGGTGATGGCGCTTGAGGAATGAAGGATTCAGAAGGACAAATTATCCATTTGAGGTACCTGGCTCCATTTCCCCCCACAAATCTCTGCAAAAATGCATCATTCTGACTTTTGGACTCTTAGAGCGAGGTTTGAATTATGATATGGCTAGCAAAGTGTGCTCTGTCAAAGTTAGTCCTTGTCCTTGAAATTAACCTGTCATTGAGAAACTTTTTTCCTTTCCACAAATGACTTACCTCACCGCTTATATCATCTAATTTATACTATGCATTAATCCCAAAGTCAGAACTGTCATCAAACGCGCTGCTTAATGATTCATATTCCCTCGGTAGAGTTCCTGAATGCAAAGTTAGCCAGTAATTCATGAGAAGAGATGGGGGATACATGCTAATAAAGTGAGAGCCGTTAGCATTGGCTAGCAGCTCGTGGAGCTTGGCAGCTTGACATGGCTATAAAAACTGCCAAGCTTGTTCCGATTTGTTGCTCCCAGAGGCCAGGCAAATTGGACGAGTCCCTTAAAATGATTTTGAAGTGTTTGTCTGAAGTTTATTGTTGATTATGTAAGTGGCTGTGATTAAGAAACGTTCAGAAATGTCCAGCTAACTATGATTAGCCTCAATGACTCTCATATAATTGGCTCACCTGACATTGCAGGACTGTGATTCTTTGTTAATCTTGTGGAACCAGGAGGTTTGGGCTCGTCTGGCTTCTCCGGCTGTAATGATCCCATCTTTGTCCTGGTCTACACTCTGGAAAACCGCTCGTGCCCGATCCCTCTCCTTTGCTGTAAGGATTCTCACCAGTGAATTCTTGATTGAAAAGAAAAACAGAATAATTTCCATAATGCTTTTGGTTGATTGCTTGATTGTGTTATAATTTAGCATTTTGAAATTATGGAACATTAAAATTGCTTATAAAACAAATAGTTACACTATTGGTTTTGCCACGTTAAAGCTGTTTATTTATCTAAATTGTAATAATATTTCACAATATTACTGTATTTTTGATCAAAGAAATGCAGAGCATAAGAGACTTCGGCAACACTACAATAAGATCTAATTTGTTAACATCAGTTAATGAATTAATAACATGATAATAACTAACAATGAGCAAGATATTGGTAACACTTTACAATGAGGTAACATTAGTTAACTACTTTAGTCAACATAAACTAAAAATGAACCGCATTTATTAATCTTAGTTAATGTTAATTTCAACATTTACTAATACATTATTAAAATCAAAAGTTGTATTTGTTAACATTAGTTAATGCACAGTGAACTAACATGAACGAACAATGAAAATATGTATTTTTATTAACTAATATTAACAAAGATAAAAATACTGTAATAAATGTATTGATAATTCATGTTAGTTAATATATTAACTAATGTTAACTAATGAAACCTTATTGTAAAGTGTCACCAATAACAGATTTTTATCTTAAAAATGTATTAGTACATGTTAAGATTAACATTAATGCTGTAGAAGTATTGTTCATTTTGAATTTACTAGTGTAAATAATGTTAATGAATAAAGTCTTATTGTAGCACTAGAGGAGAGTGATGTCATTGGGAAGCAGGAAATGCAGTAAAATAGCAGATGTAAACGGGTATGTCTCCCTCGTCTACTGTGATCCGATCGACCAAAATGACCAGAACAAATCTTAATACCAGGTGTAAACAGGGCCTTAGAGTGCGCATTTTTCTCACTGACTGTCATGATTCAAAGGAGCCTTTATGTTTGGCCATTACACAAAACAAGCTAATTTTGTTACACCTGACCCACATAACCTCAGTCTAGGGCTGTCAAATTAAAATTTGAATTTGAATAAACCTTACACTAAAATAAAAATCACAAAAAAACATTAGCATTTTAGGTGTGTGGCAGGCATAAGATGCGTTGATGTAAGAGTGGTTGCGTTTTGATAGTCTATATGATCCCACTAACTGTTGCAATGTTCATTCAAAATAATATATATAGAGAAACTCAACACGGAAATGATCTTGGTTACGTCAAAACCATAACCAGGCCGTTGACACAGAACGCATTTTCTGCGCTGATTTTCCATTATTTTCGATGTAAACATGCGCTAGACTGACATCTTTGACCGTTGCATTTGCGTCTCGCACAAGAGAGCCGCATGTTTAGAAAGCCATAAAGTTAAAAGAAGTTCATGCAAATTAGTGTGAGAGTGCAATTGCTAAAAAGCACCGGTGGGAGTGGAAAGTTCAGCGCGTGATCTACTGACAACGCGCAAATTAAGCAACACAGACACAGCCGGATCATTCATTTCCATAATGACCAACACAATCTATCAAGAGCAGTGCAAATTAGCATCTGATTTAAGGCATGTATTTTATATCTGGGCGTTAAATAATGGAGCAAATACCAGTAAATTGATGTGGCAGAGGGGGCGTGGTTTCGCGAGGTCTGCACGAAGAGAGAGAGTCAGGAGAGTGAAGGTGAGTAGGTTAAGTGCATGATGATAAACATATGTTCTCTGATTGCAGTGATTGGCGCGGAGAGATGGTATAAAAACCAGAGGAGAACAGGCATCAGGAAGAGAGACACAGACTGGGCACTCATGGACTGGAGAGACGGAATTGGAGAAAGATTGCCGTGAACAAGTTATATGAAACTGAGTTGTTGAGAGCACTGTGAGCGCAACTTTATTTTTGTACTACAAGAGTTTCGAATACACCACGAGTCCCAGTTACGCCGACCCTGCCTTCTTCCTCCTTATTTCTATGAACATTATTACAATTGACAAGCGCAAAAATCACCTAGCATGATTCGTTTAAATACTCTTCTCCCATGAATTTTGTGTCTGAAAGGGAAACTCCTACAAATGCATATGCGATAAGATCCACGCCTTTTCAGTGCTAATTTATCATTGCGTGTATATTCAGTAAATCCTGACATTAGTTTTTTAATGCCAAGAGGGTTTGCACTGGTGCAAGCTGTTAATAAATCTGGCCATATATGCGGTGCATTAATATTTTGCTCATTGCGCCTCCTTGTGGCCCCAGGAGACAAGTCAAAGACTTTTTTTCCCTATAGCTGAAATTATGCTTTTTATGTTTAAATATAATTTCAATATTAGTAATACTTAAGGAAAAAAATCTAATTTCGTTTTTCAGCCATTTTGACAGCCCTACCTCAGTCCGGAACTTCTGTAGCACTGAGAGTGACTCGTGGTAGAGGAAGTCAGACCACTCAATCTGACCCTTCTTCTCTGGATCCAGAGCTGCAAACTGGGTCAGAACCTCTTCTTCCTCCTCATCGGTCAAGTCTCTTTCAAAGAGCTGCTTGGTCACAAAGTGCCTGTACTGCAGGAGTTCATCTGACACCAGGCACGACTCTGAACAGAAAGTAGGTGAGAGGGAAGTTACAGCATTATCAATCAATGGAAACAGGTCAGCCCTAATTACAGTACTGATGTGATGAATTACCAGTAAACCTTTTATTTGCTTCCTTAGCTTACTCCACAAAGTCACACATTTAAAGCACGACTCTAGAAGAGGCTGTTAAAATGGGACTGAGAGAAACACCTGGAATGATCTTGCACTGCTTGAAAGTCTCCATCAGACTGTACATCTCTTCTTCAGTAAGCAGCAGGTTCACATTATCCTGAGGGATGAAGAGGAAGAGTCTTTCAATTCTGGTAGAGCAGGCACTTCACTTTAAAGAGAATAATACATTACACTGCTTCCTGTAATTGTTGAAACAACTGTATATAATATTAGTTTATTACTTTAATACTAGTAATAAAACAATAAGATGAGAACACTGCATCCACTGCTAAATTGTAAGATATTTAGATATGATTTTAGCATGTACAAGATGAAGATACATAATCCATAAGCCCTCTGACAATAGAACATTTATATATTTATACTGTATATACACTGAACAAAAATTATGAACACAACTGAAGAAGAAATGGCTTGAAGTGTGTGTGTGTGTGTGTGTGTGTGTGTGTGTGTGTGTGTGTGTGTGTGTGTGTGTGTGTGTGTGTGTGTGTGTGTGTGTGTGTGTGTGTGTGTGTGTGTGTGTGTGTGTGTGTGTGTGTGTGTGTGTGTTTGCTGTTAAGATGTGTTTGTCAGTTTGTTGTGTGGAATTTTGGCCACTGGGTAGTCACTGGTGACTTGGAACTGCATGTTCTTGCAGTGCCATCAGCCAATCAGTGTTGTCATGATGTTGTCATGAATTTCCTGCAGATACATAGTCACATGGCATTTATTGGTTACAAAAAAATGTGGTTATTGGTTTACTGGTTATAAAATTTGCCCCCATTTTTCATGAGCTGAACTCAAAGATCTAAGACTTTTTCTATGTACTCAAAAGGCCTTCTCTCAAATATTGGTCACAAATCTGTCAAATGATGTGTTAGTGAGCACTTCTCCTTTGCCGAGATAATCCATCCACCTCACAGGTGTGGCATATCAAGATGCTGATTAGACAGCATGATTATTGCACAGGTGTGCCTTAGGCTGGCCACAATAAAAGGCCACTCTAAAATGTGTTTTACTGTTCAGTGTATTGTCTTGTAAGCTTTATCACTTCAAGATAATTAGAGAATAAATTAATATTCAACACAAAATTAAATCACAGATCAGTATTATTCAATGACAAAACATATCATCTAAACTCAAAACTGTTCATATGAAATAAATCTCAAATGTTTATTTGGATAAAGTACAGTTGACAACTGATTAAAATGTTCAATCCTACAACTCATCATTTAAGGGTTATTAGTTAACTAACACAACAACAACAACAAATCAATAGCCTACTTGAAATACATTTACTGAAATAAAATATAATGGGATTTTTTTTTTAGCTTTTTACCCGCCAGCATTTAAAAAAAAAAAGTTGCCAGCCACCGCCAGGGTTTTTTATAATTTTCACAAAAATGTTATGGCCCATAGAATATTTTGATGTATGAAAATCTGAGCATGCAAAATATCAAAAGAAAGAGCAGACCCTCTGCTTTTAAACAAAACAACAACAAAAAAAACTTTTTATTATAGCTTCATGCTTTCCTTTTTTAATCAACACTTAAATATGGGTAAGTTTCATAAAAAAGCAACATTTTGAACAAAAAGCTGAGAAAATCACTATCCAGATCAGATTCAGAATGATGATCAAATACAGATGGAGTAGATCGAGTCCATCAACACCCCTAATGATTGCACAGTCCTATAGCTCGTCCTGGGTCGACATTTCATTCAGTAACTTTAGGCAGTTTTGATTTATATGATGTTTAATGTTGATGATCACGTTATTTTACATATGCATCTGCTTACATACGATCGCTTGTTTTTTTGCAACTTCGCCAGTGTGATGCTTTAAGCAATGTTCTGCTGGGAAACCTTGGGTCCTGCCATCCATGTGGATGTTACTTTGATAAGTACCACCTACCTAAGCATTGTTGCAGACCATGTACACCCTTTCACGGAAACAATATTCCCTGGTGGCTGTGGCCTCTATCAGCAGATAATGCCCCTGCCACAAAGCAAAATTGCTTCAGGAATAGTTTGAGGAGCACAACGAGATTGAGGTGTTGAATTGGCCTCCAAATTCCCCAGATCTCAATCCAATCAAACATCTGTGGGATGTGCTGAACAAACAAGTCCGATCCTTGCCTTACAATGCCATACAGTATATATAATGACAAAAACACAACTAAATTACTAAAACAACTCAAATAAAAATTTTAAATATAAAAGTAAAAACTCAATACTACAACCCCAAATCAGAAAAAGTTGGGACAGTATGGAAAATGCAAAAAAAAGAAAAAATAAGTGATTTCTAAATTTACTTTGACTTGTATTTCATTGCAGACAATATGAACACAAAATATTTCATGTTTTGTCTGGTCAACTTCATGTCATTTGTAAATATGCATCCTTTCCTGTCATTCAGACCTGCAACACATTTCAAAAAAAGTTGGGACAGGAGCAATTTAGGGCTAGTAATGAGGTAAAAAGGTTAAATAATGATGTGATTTGAAACAGGTGATGTCAACAGGTGATTGTAATTATGATTTGGTACAAAAGCAGCATCCAAGAAAGGTCTAATTCTTTAGGAGCAAAGATGGGCCGAGGATCGCCAGTTTGCCAACAAATACCTGAGAAAATTATTGAAATGTTTAAAAACAATGTTCCTCAAAGAAAGATAGGAAGAGATTTGGATATTTCACATTAAACAGTGCATAACATATTTAAAAGATTCAAGGAATCTGGAGGAATTTCAGTGTGTAAAGGACAAGGGCGCAAGCCTATGCTGAACAACCGTGATCTCCGATCCCTCAGGCAGCACTGCATCAAGAATCGTCATTCATCTATAAGCGATATCACCACATGGGCTCAGGACTACTTTGGCAAACTTTTGTCAAGTACCACAATACGTAGTTACATCCACAAATGGCAGCTAAAACTGTACTGTGCCAAAAGGAAGCCCTATGTTAACAGTGTCCAGAAGCGCTGTCGACTTCTCTGGGCTTGGAGCTTGGTCAGATGAATCAGTATTTGAGGTATTTTTTGGGAGGAATGGACGCCGTGTGCTCCGGACCAAAGAAGAAAAGGATCATCCAGACTGTTACCAGCAACAAGTCCAAAAGCCAGGGTCTGTCATGTTATGGGGTTGTGTCAGTGCCCTTGGCAAAGGTAACTTGCACTTCTGTGAAGGCACCATTAATGCTGAAAAGTACATAGAGATTTTGGAGCATAATATGCTGCCTTCAAGAAGACATCTTTTCCAAGACAATGCAAAATCACATTCTGCACACATTACAAAGTCCTGGCTGCGGAGGAAGAGGGTACGGGTACTTGACTGGCCTGCCTGTCTGCAATAGAGAATGTGTGGCGCATTTTAAAGCGCAAAATGCGACAACGAAGACCCCGTACTGTTGCCCACCTTAAGACTTGTTTGCAGGAAGAATGAGACAAAATTACACCTGAAACACTTCATCACTTGGTGTCTTCAGTCCCTAAACGTCTTTTAAGTGTTGTGAAAAGGCATGGCAACATTACAAAGTGGTAAATGCTTTACTGTCCCAACTTTTTTTGAAATGTGTTGCAGGTCTGAATGACAGGAAAGGATGCATATTTACAAATGACATGAAGTTGACCAGACAAAACATGAAATATTTTGTGTTCTATTATATACAATTATATATTGTCTGCAATGAAATACAAGTCAAAGTAAATGTAGAAATCACTTCTTTTTTTTTTTTTTGCGTTTTCAATACTGTCCCAACTTTTTCTGATTTGGGGTTGTATAATAGAATCTCGATTATACTAATATAATACTACATAATATTTACTGAATAATAATACCAATAACATTCTGAAGTAAATTAATATTTGCTACAAAAAGCCCATTATGTAGGAGACTAATAAATCATGTAATGGATTTTACAAAAAGTTGTTTATTTGTTAATAATTATACTAAATTATGTATTTTTTAATGAACACATTAAATTGACAACCCTTGTAAAAATATATATATTTTTTTAATCCTGCACAAAGCCTCTGGGCCCTTCAGACTGAGCCTTAAAACACTGCTACATTAGTTATCTTCAGCAGCAGGTGTTTCAATCTTTTCCTCTCCCTTTATCTTTCTAAAAAGGCTAACAATCTCTGATCTAAGGGTAATGAACGGCCTGACTAACTCGGCTCTTAAGAAAACCTAATGAGTTTGAGGTGTAAGAGGTGCAGGAAGAAGCTCTCAGTGATCAAATGACAGCTTGTCCTTTCATATCATATTCAGAGCCAGATTTCTTTCCTGGCTCAAGCTCTGCCTTCAAACAAATGCTGTCAGAGCCCAGTAGCACTGGGAGTAGCTGTATTTTCAATCATCTTTTCTCAGCCTGATGAGAACTCATCTGAACAATGGCACTAGAGCAGAAGGGGAGGGTAAATCTCAGAGGTTCCTCCATTTCCTGCGAGTGGTGACTGTGGGATACATTCCCTTTCTGAGGATGATCATTGAAATGAGGTTGGATTTCATGTCCATTGTGTTATGACCCATTCTCAACAGACACTGGTCAGAGACCCCAAAATGAAGAACAGATGTTACAAAGAATTCTTAGCAGGAGGTGGGAATTACTGTGGTCTCGAAGGCCACAAACATACTCTGCGCAGGTACACAGATGTGAATGTTTGGCAGTCCGTTGTTCATATCTCAGTAGTTTCTCTGACCCTCTGGAAGAACGTGATTTGAAATCTGTCGTCTTTGCTCAAGTGTGAGCAAATTTCCCCATTAGTTATGCGCACTTTGTTGTAAACAATAAATGCCATGTGACTATGTATCCGCAGGAAATTCATGACAACATCATCACAACACTGATTGGCTGATGGCACTGCAAGAACATGCAGTTCCAAGTCACCATTGACTACCCAGTGGCCTAATTTCCACACCACAAACTGACAAACACATCTTAACAGCAAACACACACACACTCCCCTCCTTCTCTTTGCTCTCGGAGACAGAAGTCTCCAAACTCATCTTTTCCAATCATTCTACTACCTGTCCACTTGATCCTATCCCCACTCATCTACTTCAAGCCATTTCTTCTTCAGTTGTGCCTGAACTCACATCATCAACACCTCTCTTCACACTGGTACATTTCCCACAGCATTTAAAGGATTGATTCACTTCAAAATGAAAAATTGTACTCACCCCCATCTCATCCAAGATGTTCATGTCTTTCGTTCTTTAGTCGAAAAGAAATTAAGTTTTTTAAGGAAAACATTCCAGGATTTTTCTCCACATCATTGACTTCCATGGCAACCAAAATGTTGAAGGTCCAAATCAATGCAGTTTCAAAGGGCTTTGAAGGGCTTCAGAGGCTCTGTATGATCCCAGACGAGGAATAGGGTCTTATCAAGCGAAACGATCTGTCATTTTCAAAAAAAAAAATAAAATGAATATACTTTTTAACCTAAATTGCTCATTTTGCGCTGCTCTGCGACATGCCAAGGATTGCGTAATCACTTCGAAAAGGTCACGCTAGACGTAGGCAGAAGTACCACCCCGTGTTTACAAAGCATGATTGCGCAATCCGTGGCTTGTCGCAGAGCAGCGCAAGATGAGTAATTTAGGTTAAAAAGTATATAATTTTCATTTTGCTAGATAAGACCCGATTGCTCGTCTGGGATCGTGCAGAGCCTCTGAAGCCCTTCGAAGCACTTTGAAACTGCATGGATTTGGCATTAGGCTTTGTATCAGTAGAAACCCCGTGGAATATTTGAATTATATCCCCCTGAGATGAGAGAATTATGCATTTTATTTCTGGAAAAAATCCTTCCGATGATGCAAATATCATCATTTTGGGTCATCGGAGGATTTTTTGGCCAGAGGTTAAAAACTACAGCCAGTAGAGGGAGCTGTTCCGCATGTAATCAACCTGCCCACAGGGGAGGGATCTCACACACAGAATGTAAATGCGCTCGGCTCGGCCTCGGGCATTAATAACGGAGCAGTGCGGAGCAAAGTGAGTGTTTCAACTTTTCAATTAATTCCTATGACAGTTTAGCTTCCATACTCGATCAGAAAACGCGCCAGACTGGACACGCGCCGAGAATGACTGCCGCGCTTACCTCAGCTCTTACTTCCTCTCGTGCTGAATGAGATCTGACTCCTGCTGCGTTTGTCAGCTCTCGTGACTTTCGTTCGGCTCACTCACACTTTATTGAAAAGACACGTTCAGTTTTTAATTGTAGTGTTTATTCTCTAACTGAACGAAATTATTGTATTATTATGGAGATCAAAACGACGCTGGGGGCGGTGTAGGGAGTGGCCTCATAGGGCTGCAAAGCATTCTGGGAGTTGTTGTCTTTCATCCACATGAGACAAAAATACATTTTATGTATTTTCTCAGTCTAGAAGGCACCAAATTCAAAAATAATTTCACATTTCTACTACATAAATGACACAGTTTAAATACACATTCATCTTCCCAGCGCTGACGTGCCCCTTCAACTTTTGGTTGCCATGGAAGTCGTGGAGAAAAATCCTGGAATGTTTTCCTCAATAAACTTTATTTCTTTTTGTATGTAGAAAGAAAGAAATGAACATCTTGGATGAGATGGGGTTGAGTAAAATATCAGGAAATTTTCATTTTGAAGTGAACTAATCCTTTAAGCAGGCTCGGGTAACCCCACTGCTTAAGCAACACACTCTAAATCCAGCACTTTTAGAAAACTACAGACCGGTATGCCTTCTTCCATTCACTGCTAAACCACTTGAACACATCATGTTCAACCAAGTCTCTACCTTTCTTACACAGAACAACCTCCTGGACAACAACCTGTCTGGTTTCAAAAGCAGCCACTCAACTGAGACTGCCCTGCTCTCGGTTACTGAAGCTCTGAGGAAAAAGTAGCTCCCAAATCATAAGTACTCATCGAATCGGTCTGCTGCTTTTGACACAGTTAACCACCAGATCCTCCTGTCAACCCTCATGACGAAAGGCATCTGAGTAGCCGCACTCGAACCAAACTCCAAAGTCTTACCTCTCAGGTAGGGTCCTTCATCTCAGCCTACCTGACAGACTTTTTTTGCTCGATGAAGGACCAGCACCATCAACTAAACCTTGCGAAGAGTAAAACAGCTTGTAGTCTCAGCCAACCCAACACTTCATCACAACTTCTCCATTCAGCTATGTTCGTCAACCATGCCCTGCCCTGTCCAGGAGATGTGCCCTTCCTTTTGGAGCTGCTACACAACTCCTTGTCCAAGCTCTTGTTCTATCCAGACTGGATTATGGTAATGCTCTCTTGGCAGGCCTTCCAGCAATCACACCTCTCCATAAACTTGTACTGGTTGCCAATTGCCATTCACATCAAATTCAAGGTACTGATGATTGACTACAGAACAACCACTGGCTATTCACCCCTGTACCTAAACTCATTACTTCAGACCTATGTGCCCTCCAGAAGCTTGCATTCTGCAAGTAAATGGCGCCTTGTGGTGTCATCCCAAAGAGGCACAGACCTTGTTCCAAGCTGGTGGAATGACTTGCCTAACTCAGCCCCAGCTGCTGAGTCTTTAGCCATTTTCAAGAAACTGTTGAAGATGCATCTTTTTCGCCAACACTTGATCCATTAATACTTACACTTACTATTCTATTTATCTATTAAATAAATAAAACCAAAAAAACACCTTGCTACATGTACTGTGCTAGCCTAACTGGGATTAGTCACAGCACTTGCATATTGTTGCCCTTTTGTTGGTTTGATTGCTCACATTGTCCTTCTCATTTGTCAGTCACTTTGGATAAAAGTGTCTGCGAAATGTAAATGCTTGAAACATATGGAAAAAACAGATTCCACTACACGGCTTCTTCTGAATGGCCATCGATATAGAAACATGGTTTTTGACCACAGAATAGTGCAGTTACAACTTCAAGTGGGCCTATACGCGCCGGTACACAGTACCGCCACTTCTAAATATAGCTCTTGAGCGTACCGCCACCTCTCCGTGCGCCCAGAACGTGCTTTTAGCGTACCGGTACGCTCATTTGCGAGCAGAGACTACATTACCCATACACCCTTGAGTTTTACAGGTGAAAATCGCATGCGTCGCTTTTGCCGCTGTCAGTAGGCTTGTTTGTGATGCGCCTCGCCTGAAATTTAGCCGAGACTAGACGGCTGCAGTGAGGGAATGAGTGAAAAAAGTGCAGGCAAGACGGACAGTTCTCTCTTCTCATAGTGGATCAGACAACTGCGAGATCAAAGGCGGATATCGCGGGATTCACACTCGTGCGCTTTGTTGCTATAGTATTTGTCGCGGTCACAAGTGGTGACGAGGATGAGAGTGACACTACTTCTACCGATGACAACAGCCGCATGTTGTAGCTATAGTTTCTAACTGTGTTGCTATTTGATTAGAAAAAAGAAAGAAAAAAGTTAACATTTGCCTGCATGGTAATGAGCTGCCGTCAATGGTCTTGCTTTGTAAATAAACCCTTATTGTAACAAATTATATTGTTAAACAATTACAAGAACTATGTTAGTTCTAAGGCTGAGAACAAGTTAGAAAGAGCTTTAAAATACGGACCTTCTTGAATTATTGACTAAACAATCCCCCCATAACCACGCCCCCAACAAAGCCCCGCCCCCTCTGGTGAGTACCAGCACTTTATTTTTTCCACTTCAAGCACTGCCAGCAAGGGCTAACTGACGACACTAAAAAGTAGTGTTGTGTGGTTCGCAAGCGAATCGTTCTTTTGAAAAGGTTCTTTTTAGTGAACTGGATGAACCAGTCTTAAATAGTTTGTTTGAGTCAGCACAGATCTACAAATCACTCATCAAATCAGTCAAATTCAGGCATGCTTGACAGTGCGACTCGAAATGAGCCAATATCCCAGCGTATATGATTCCATAATGGCAGTTTTGTACTCTAACAATAGGTTGAACTGAGAACTGTGAACTGTGGCAAGGGTGAGAATGCAACACACATTTTGAAACAAAACAACGACATACATTTAAGCTTGCATATATTTTCCACACAAGAAAATCATATGGGTTTGAAACAAGATGAAGGTGAGTAAATGATGGCTGAATTTTCATTTGTAAGTGAACTATACCTTCAAACCTTAATGTTTGCTAAAGTTTCAAGAGATTTAAACTCCACTGGAAGTCCAAAAGATGATACCAGCGTAAAGAACACAAGCACAAAAGAAAACAACTGAGCAGTTTCAGCAACCTACTGGGTGACATTTTCAAACCACAAACCTCAAAAAATGCCAGAACAAGAGAAAAGAAATCACCTAAGTATGTCCTCACAAAGGGTATAGCTAGCTAATACACAGCACAGCTTATTCCTATTGACTGTGTGTGCATGTTGCTTCAGCTCACAGTTTGTTGACGTCCCCCATCATCAATGACTTTTGAAGTTCTTTATAAGCATATCTCCACACCAGGTGCATGTCATATCCGCTTGAGCTTTTATTGTTGTTTTTGAGCAAGGAAGTCTGTAATTATCTAAATTGTCACACGACATGATTGCACAGTGCTGATTCTATTGACTGGTGAATCCCGCATTTGACGCCAAGTGCCAAAATCAGTTTGACAACCTGGCCTGGACTCTTAATTGATTTTCCACCACGGTCTTCTTGGTAACACTTACTGATGCTAAATTTCATGCTAAGAATTCCCCATGCTGCTATCATTTCACATTAAGCCCTAGTTTTTCCCAGTGCACTGAAATAGAGGAGAGTAGGGCACAACCTAACACTTTTTGACTGTCTCAGTTTGTGTAAATCCATTTATTTTTTCCCACATTAATTTCACACATGTCTAGTACAATTATGTGGTTTTGTTTCATTAATACAATACTTTTTTCTTGATATACCCTGAAAGAATGGAAGTGAAATGTGACAACATGCCCCATAGGTGGGGTACATTGTAATTTCTTCAATAATATTTTTTCTTTTAAATTTTTTATTTTGAGATGATTTTATGGTATTTTTTTATATTTATGCAATAATTATGGTCTATTTTTGCCATTGAAAATTATGCAAACTTTTTTTTGTAATTTTTTTAATAAAAATGATTGCAGTATTTCAGGTTAAAATAGAGACTAGGCCTTCAAAAGATTTTTTTTTTTGAAGGCAGATTAGCGCCCTCTTTTGGAATTATTTAAGAAATCATGCAACCATGGGTGTAATCACTAGAGGTCTCTATGGAGAGGCTCGAGAATTCCCTAGTTCTCTTTTGAACACATTTAATGATTTTTTTTATTTATTTTTTTGATGGATTTGAATATATATTACAAAAATATCAAAGACTATTTATTATAAAGTTTTAGATATTTTTTTGTTGTTGTTAGAAATATAGATTTTTTTTTCTGTGAATTTGTGTGTTTTTGCAGATTTCCCATTCATTTCCTATGGTGGTCATTTTTGACCAAAAAGCACAAGTGGGAGTATTTTTTTTACGGCCACTTAGCATGCTCGAATCATGTGTGTGTTTTTTGTGTGTGTTTACATACCTAATGCTAGAAAAGTTTCATATCATTCTGATGAAGCTGTGATTTTTAAAAATTCAAAATGTGTTCATAGGTTCAGTTTTCATAGGTGTGTGTGTGTGTGTGTGTGTTTGTGTGTGTGTGTGTGTGTGTGTGTGTGTGTGTGTGTGTGTGTGTGTGTGTGTGTGTGTGTGTGTGTGTGTGTGTGTGTGTGTGTGTGTGTGTGTGTGTGTGTGTGTGTGTGTGTGTGTGTGTGTGTGTGTGTGTGTGTGTGTGTGTGTGTGTGTGTGTGTGTGTATAAGTGTGCGTGTGTGTGTATAAGTGTGCGTGTGTGTGAGTGGATGTGTCAATATTACACTCTTGATGTTTTAGAGTGTCACCCCTTTACTGCTGTGTACTTTTTTTCAGCATCGTGGCCGATTTGTAGATTGTACACACAAATATTCAGATAATTTTTGTGTTTTTGCCGATTTCCCATTCATTTCCTATGGTCAGTCATTTATGACCGAAGACAATGAACGCTACTTTTTTTAACGACCAATTAGCATACTCGAATCATGACCCCAATTTTTTTTGTGTGTTTACATACCTAATGCTAGAAAAGTCACCAAGTTTCATATCATTCCGATGACGACCAATTAGCATACTCGAATCATGACCCAAATTTTTTTTTGTGTTTACATACCTAATGCTAGAAAAGTCACCAAGTTTCATATCATTCCGATGAAGCAGTGATTTTTTACATTTCAAAACAGAACATTTTCCGGTCAGAAATGACCGAAGAGCACCATAGGGTTAAAATGTTATCTGACATAATCAAAAAAATATCCAAGACAAACTCAAATATTTTGTTAACAAAATACAATTTTTAACTTTTTAAAATAAAAGAATGGCATTTTTTTAATAACTAAAAATATATTTTTGAGTTTGACGACAAACACATCGCTAAATACAGCTTTACAGCATAGTTAAAAACATAATAATAATAATGAATAATTTCGGAACATTGACTCTCAGCAAGAAATTTACTTTTGCTATGGTTAAATAAATGTTCAGTAATATCTTCCAAAGATTTTTTAATTTTGGTGCAAATTTTTTTCTCTAAATAATGTTGATATGGCAACTAGAAAACACTACGTTTCGTCATCCTGGCATGTGTGGAAAGGGTTAAAACATGCGTGTTACAACTAACCCCGCGTTATGTTGTGCCCCGCACTCCCCTACACTTGAAGACAGACTTTGAGAAGTAAGGTGGACCAAGTGACATTCCTGGTGGACAGAAGTTTATTTGTTACTTTATTTTTTCCCCATAACAGATTTTGTAACTTTATTTTATAACAAAAGGAGCAGGTCTTAAAAGGGACTATAAACACACAGGGCTCAACGCTAAGGAGTTTACTGGTTACTTGCCCTGACAACATTTTCACTAACACTGCCATTTTAATACATAATATGGTAAATAAAGACAAGTAAGCAGTCAGTAATAAAATAAGAACGAATTAACAAATTACATGCCATAGCACAATATAACAAAGATACAAACAAAGACTTTATATAGGAAGATGGTGCACTCCGATTACTAATGATAATCCCCGCCTTCTAAATGAAAGAGACAATCGTTGATTAGTAAAGTCATCACGTCACTGCATCTGCCATTAAAGGCTCTGGTTGCCATAGAAACAGTCAGTGTTTTGAGACGCACGTTTAGGATCGCGCATGCACATTAGCTTTGTCCAGGCTGAAAAATGCTGTTTTTTTGTCATGAATCGATCATTTAGAAACAAAGGTTATGAGACAGTGGGTGATTTTCATTGGTGATTTCGTATATGAAATTTAATTGTATGTTTGGCGAACAGTTTTGGAGAATTTGATGTTTCCCCATTCAAAGAGAGGTAGGAGCTGCACTTGCATGCCTGAGAGGCATTCCAAAATGGCCACCGAGTAAAAAGACTTGTCTTAAAGGGACTTTGGATTCAATTGAAACAGATTCCACGTAGCTCTAACAGTATCCAGATATGAAATACTATAATGCATAAATTAAATATATTTTAATCATATAAAAGCTATAAAGAAGTTATTCAGTCAAGAGCAGATTTGAACAGTTTTTTTTTACTTTAAGACCAAATGCACAGATCTGAATCTTCATATTTTCTCCCAACTGTTTACTTTCATTGAGACTTTTTTTTTAACTCAGTTAAACTCAGTTTGTATGTATGCACACAGAAAACATACATTGAATTTATTTAGTGTCTTCCTGTGCTTGAATGGTTTAAAATAGTTCTAATTTTTGTGGAGACCGCGGTCACGTACTGCTTTATAGTTTCTAAAAAACAAGCAGATTTTTGATACCAAGTGGCCAAAAAGCATGATCTCCCTCAAAATCTGGAACTGAACTGAACATCGCACCAATTTTGAAACTGGGTGTAATTTGGCGTGGGGCCAGTCCCCTGTGGAGCCGGTCCTGCTTAAAGATGTTGAATGGGATTACATGAAACAAAACATCTGTCCCTTGAAAGCTAAATAACAGCATAATCCCCAGTCTCAGCATCTCTAGTCCTCGACACACTCCCGCACACATGTGGATTAGGTTATAGCAAGGGCAGAGTGAGAAAACCAGACACATAAGCTGTGAATTAGCCCTCTAAAGGAAATACACGGCAGACATTTCGCCAAAAACAAGCCGCTTCACATATTGTTTTGAGGGATATGTCCACAGCTGTTAATGTTTGCAACAGCATGGGATACGACCCATTTGATGGTGTGAGTCTAGCTGGAAAGCAGCAAGTGCATCTGGAGTGTGTAGCAGCAACCTCAGAGTGCTGCAAAAATGTCTTACTCGCTCAACAAATGATTTAAGCATCCGCAGCCTGTGCGACTAAGATAAGCGCTCTACTTCACTTTGAAGGATGCTTGCCCGCTTTGACAGTTCACTTTGTAATTTTAGTGCCAGACTCATCTGACGCTGGGAGAAAGGGCACTTTGAACAGAGCCCAGACTCTCTAGCATAACACAATCATCTTGACATGCTCATCTCCACGCTGACCTTTGGGAGGAGCTGTACAGGGTAAGGATCTGTGAATAGATGCTAGGCAACAGGTGGTCTATATACTTGATCGCTTTATTAGCACCTTTTAAATAATAAGGATATTTAAAAGAAGCCCTAGTTTATCCCTTGTCCTTATAAATGGTCCACAATGAATGTCATTATTGTGCCTCTCAACTTTGCTGAGAGGCACAAATTTGCCCCAATGACCAGCATAAATCTTGGTTTGAAAGTGACATTTGTGCGAGCTTCAGAGATCAGCACACTATTGACCTTTCTTGTTCACTAAATTTAGCTGAAATTATGCTAATGTGACTGGTAGGCTAGGGGGGAAAAACACCAAGGAAGGGCTTTTTTATTTAAGGACCCATTTGTCTGTCTGTCTGTCCATCCGTCTGTCCAGTTGGAAGACTATCTATCTATCTATCTATCTATCTATCTATCTATCTATCTATCTATCTATCTATCTATCTATCTATCTATCTATCTATCTATCTATCTATCTATCTATCTATCTATCTATCTATCTATCTATCTATCTATCTATCTATCTATCTATCTATCTATCTATCTATCTATCTATCTTTCTATATTTCTATCTATCTATCATCTATCATCTATCTATCTATCTAACTGAGTAAATGGCACAATCTAATGAAATCCCAAAAGATATATTCATTACCTCCCACTGAATATTGAAAATATGTCATGTTACAGAAGTGACATGCATTGTGAATGCTATTTCATAATGCCTTTTAAAGTTTATATTCTGTCATTTGTTACTCGCCTATTGTTCAAAACTGGTGCTCTGTTATTTAATGGAACACTAAACAGTTTATAAAGAATATATATGGATCTTTTCCATACAATGGCAGTTCATAGTGACTATATGTTCATAGATGTCTATGTCACAATCATGTTGTAATTTCTGAGTAAACTGTTCCTTTAAGACAGCCACACAGATAATAATAGGCTAAATATGCGACTGATCCTCCCTGCGGAACGGATCACTGTTACAGACTGAAGGATATACTGTTCAGTAATAGCTCAGAAACAGCTTCAAACAGCCAGTGACTGGAAATGTGCTTGTAAACATGTTTGTATGTGATTTTGTCTGCATGTATTCATGAGAGAATGTTGAGAGAACTCACGCAATAATAGCAGCTCCAGCCGGTGGTGGTGTGGGCTGTCTCTCTCATTTCCTGCAGGGCTTCAGTGCTCAGGTAGCCCATCTCCCGCAGACAGCCGTCGTGGAAGACCCGTGTGCACGTCCCGCAGGGGAATAGATCATCTGCCGTCCAAACCTCACACACCTCACACATCTCATCATTGACGGGCTGATCGCAAAACAACAGGAGAGAAGATAGATAAATCATTCCTTACTTAGCAACGATACTGTTATTGATTTGCTGAGGAAATGACGCTAAAGCGCATTGAAACTGCATAATTACACATGACAGGAAGTGACTCATCAATAAGCGAACACTTCTATAATCACACTTCTATACCTCCCTGCATTAGTTGCTTTCCATTAAAGGTCACAAAATATAGAAATAATCTCACTTGACATTCACTGCTCATTTAAAGTCTCCCACGGTGCACAGGGCTACAGCTTCTGAATCTGCATGTGGTTTACTTTCATGTCATGATATGAGGACATCATGCTGCTCATATATGCAGCACAAGATAACAAGATGAAATTTGACAGATCCCAGGAATTTTGAAGTGTTATAAATACTAAACTGTGATAGAATAGAATCTACTAACTCAACCTAACAGTCTACTAATACTCTAATGGCTGGAAGTTGACGAGTAGTTGCAAAGTTACTTAGAGTTAACAGAATGTATAAAGTGGACTTTCGAAAAAGTGTAACAATAGAATAGAATAGAATAGAATAGAATAGAATAGAATAGAATAGAATAGAATAGAATAGAATAGAATAGAATAGAATAGAATAGAATAGAATAGAATAGAATAGAATAGAAGAATAATTTTGCTCTTTTATAATCGTTGGCCCTTTATCTTTACTGCTTTACCGCAGTATTGAAACTGCAGCTTGCTAAACTAGTGTTGTTACACTGTAAAATCCAACAGTGTTTCTAACTAACACTTTTTAGTTAACTTTACATAATGTCTTAACTAAATTGTAGTAATCTAATCACATACTATTCCTTGTTTACTCAGAAAACCCAAGTTAAGATTAATTGATTGGTTTGAGTGCCATTTTGTCAGGCCAAAAAAAAAAACTCACCATTATGGTGATCAGTGTTCCCTTAGGTTTGGCACTTGGGACATTCATAATATTATAACTCTCTTTCTATTGATGCAACGATGCAACAAAAAACCACAGTTATTTGGTTTCAAAGGAAGAGAAGTAATACATTGATTACTTTTAAAAGTTGACCTAGCTTCTATATTTAACTCTAATAATTAACTATAGTTAATGATTCTAATAATTAACGCTCGTTACATTCTAGGCGACGCAATCCGAATAATCTGCAAAGTGTACCTATTTCCTCTGCTACATTAATGTCCATTCCAATTGGTCTGTGTAATTGCCAGTCTGCTGTAAACAAAGCAGACTTTATTCCATCTATTTCCGCTCATTCATGTCTCAGTATCATGGCTCTAACTGAAACCTGGATCAAACCAGAAGACACTGCCACTCCTGCAGCTCTCTCAAATAATTTCACTTTTTCACACACCCCACGCCCGATTGGGAGGGGTGGAGGTACTGGTTTGCTCATCTCAAATGATTGGAAATTTGAGCCCATTCCTTCTCTATCTGGCAACTGCTCATTTGAATCACACTCAATCACTATCACTCACCCGGCTAAAATCCATGTTGTAGTTATTTATCGCCCTCCAGGTCAACTGGGGAACTTCTTGGAGGAGTTGGATATTTTACTCTCTCACTTCCCTGAGGATGGCACTCCTCTGGGACTGCTTGGTGACTTCAACATCCACCTTGATAAACCCCAGGCTGCTGACTTCACCACTCTTTTGACCTCATTTGACCTTAAGCGAGTATCTACTACAGCTACTCACAAATCAGGTAACCATCTGGACCTGATCTACACACGCTGCTGCTCCACAGACAACACTTTAGTTACTCCACTGCACACCTCAGATCACTTTCTCATCACTCTTAACCTCATACTGACTCCAGACACAACACACACTCCTCCGCAGATCACCTTTCGGCGTAATCTACGCTCGCTCTCTCCCTCCCGTCTATCCACTATGGTTTCATCCTCACTCCCTCCACCTGCTCAGTTCTCAGCACTAGACACTAACAGTGCTACTGACACTCTTTGCTCCACTCTAACATCTTGCTTAGACAACCTCTGTCCCCTTTCATCCAGGCCAGCCCGCACCACCCCCTCTGCCCCCTGGCTGTCCGATGTTCTTCGTGAACATCGCTCTGGACTCCGGGCGGCAGAGAGGAAGTGGCGCAAAACTAAAAACGCTACTGACCTAACCCTGTATCAGTCTCTTCTCGCTTCTTTCTCTACTAATGTCTCCACTGCTAAAACTACATACTACCACAACAAAATCAACAACTGCTCCAACTCTCGTGCACTTTTCAAAACATTCTCCTCGCTCCTTTGTCCTCCTCCCCCCCCCCTCCTTCGTCAAACCTTACAGCTGATGACTTTGCATCATTCTTTACAAACAAAACCTCTTCCATCAGCAGCCAATTCTCCACACCACAAACCGACACACACATCTCAACGACCATCACACCCACGCTTCCCTCCTTCTCTCTGCTCTCTGAAGCAGATGTCTCCAAACTCATCCTTTCCAATCATCCCACTACATGTCCGCTTGATCCTAACTACAGACCGGTATCCCTTCTACCTTTCATTGCAAAGACACTTGAGCGGGCTGTGTTTAATCAGCTCTCTACGTTTCTTGAACAGAACAATCTCCTGGACATCAACCAATCCGGTTTCAAAAGCGGCCACTCAACTGAAACTGCCCTGCTCTCGGTTACGGAGGCACTGAGACAGGCAAGAGCAGCCTCCAAATCCACAGTACTTATCTTACTGGATTTGTCTGCTGCTTTTGACACAGTTAATCACCAGATCCTCCTGGCAACTCTCATGAAGATGGGCATCTCAGGAACCGCTCTCCAGTGGTTCAAGTCTTACCTCTCAGGTAGGTCCTTTAGGGTGTCATGGAGAGGTGAAGTGTCTAAGTCACATCATCTAGCTACTGGAGTTCCCCAGGGCTCAGTGCTTGGACCACTTCTCTTCTCCATCTACATGTCATCATTGGGATCGGTCATTCAGAAACATGGCTTTTCCTATCACTGCTATGCCGACGACACTCAACTCTACTTCTCATTTCAACCTGATGATCCATCGGTTGGTGTTCGTATCGCTGCCTGCCTAACAGACATTTCAGCCTGGATGAAGGAACATCACCTGCAACTCAACCTTGCAAAGACAGAACTGCTTGTGGTCTCAGCCAACCCAGCACTTCACCCCAATCTCTCCATTCAGCTAGGTTCATCAACCATAACTCCGTCCAGGACAGCCAGGAACCTTGGGGTTGTGATTGATGATCAGCTAAAATTCCCTGACCACATCACTGCAACAACCCGGTCCTGAAACTATTCAACATTAGGAAGGTTAGACCCTTCCTATCAGATCATGCCACACAACTACTTCCAAGCTCTCGTTCTCTCCAGACTGGACTACTGTAATGCTCTTCTTGCGGGCCTTCCGGCATGCACTTCCAAACCCTTGCAACTGATCCAGAATGCAGCGGCGAGGTTGGTCTTTGGTGAGCCGAAGAGAGCACACGTCACGCCTCTCCTCATCAGTCTGCACTGGCTACCAATAGCCGCTCGCATTAAATTCAAGGCACTGGTGCTCGCCTTCAAAACATCCACTGGCTCTGCACCAATATACCTAAAATCGCTCGTTCAGACTTACACACCCTCCAGGAACTTGCGTTCTGCCAGTGAACGACGCCTTGTGGTGCCATACCAAAGAGGCATGAAATCGCTGTCACGGACCTTTTCCTGGACTGTTCCCACCTGGTGGAATGACCTGCCTATCTCAATTCGTGCGGCCGAGTCTGTGGCCATTTTCAAAAAACGTCTAAAGACACATCTTTTTCAGCAACACCTGACCGATCGAGAATAGCACTTATCATTCTATTCATTGTCTGTCTGTCTAATTTATTAAAAAATATTAATAATAAATAAATAAAAAAATTCTGTTCTGTGCTAGACTTACTGAGACTTGTTACAGCACTTGTATATTGCTGATATTGTTGCCCTTCGACTGCTCTAGCTGCTTCTATTGCCCTCATTTGTAAGTCGCTTTGGATAAAAGCGTCTGCTAAATGACTAAATGTAAATGTAAATGTAAATGTAATGACTTTGTCAGAAATTAAAGGAGAACTCCGGGGAATTTTTAAGTTAATCTTGATCGTTATACCTTTTTGAGTACTGTCTATAGAAAAAAAACGAACCGGGTTGGTGCTTGCAACACGGAGCTGTCACAGTTAATGCCCAGAGCTCCCACTCAGCTAAAACGGTAGTTATGGGGGCATATACATAAAGAGTGTCTTTGTGCTTCTTAACAGACACAAAATGCAATTAAAATGTCTGTCCAACATGAACAGGGCCCTTACATGACAACGAGATGCCTTTAGCCACTTAGCCATTGTTTAAATTCACCTAAATAGTGTTTTAGACGGCTAGGTGTGTCTCGCGCCGAAGTCCCGTGGTAACTCAGTTGTAGCCGGAAAAAGGCAAATAGTCCAGGTGGAGGAGCGTCGTGTGTATGAAGAGTGATGATCGGCTCACAAGTGAAGAAGAAATGGTTCGCGTTTGTGCCGTTCCGAATTGTGGCAACAGAATGCGAAAATACAAGAATTTACATTTTCATCGTCTTCCTTTTCATGACCTCGAGATTCTGCAGCTCCTCCACCTGGACTATTTGCCTTTTTCTGGCTACAACTGAGTTACCATGGGACTTCAGCGCGAGACTACAGCTAGCCGTCCAAAACACTATTCAGGTGAATTTAAACAATGGCTAAGTGGCTAAACGCATCTCGTTGTCATGTAAGGGCCCTGTTCATGTTGGACAGACATTTTAATTGCATTTTGTGTCTGTTAAAGGTCCCATGGCATGGCATTTTTCTATTATTTTATAGTGTTTCCTGAGGTGTACTTATATTATTAGTATGATTTTTACATCATAAAATGTCATAATTTAGAAATAAAAGGCATTTTTTCTATACTGCTGTTTGCCCTGTGGCTGAATGCCCTGCTTCAAGAGGCGTGTCTGCTGTGAGACTTCAGTAAAAACGCCCACTGTTGTGATTGGCTGACATCTTTGCATTTTAAATGAGCGGAGGGGGCGTGGTTTAACGAGGCACGAGCAGGCACGAGTCTGCCAGAGAGACGGATGGACCTGTGTTCACTTCTCATCAGTTCTCTCAGCATGTCTCAGTTCAGGGTGAACTGTTGTAGTTACTAGCATATACTTCAGGTTATTAGTTTATTTCTAGTCGGAGGGACTGTCACTCATGTCAGAAAGTTAGTAACTTTAGTAAATTATGGATCAGCGCTGACTCGAGACGCGAACCGTTCAGAACGATTCAGTCCGATTTGGTGAACTGGTTCGGTTCACTAAAAAGAACCGATTCAAAAGAATGATTCGTTCGCGAACCGGACATCACGGAGACGAAGCGATTGCTAACAAAGTTATTTATAGTAACTACTGAGTTATGAGAGCGCTGTCAGTCAGCGCGAGTTTATTGTGTTTGTATCTGAGAGTTCTGAATAAACACGAGTCCCAGTCACACCGAGTCCTCTTCATCATTATTCTACCAACTTTGTAACACATGCAATGTATCATTACAGCGAGATGAACGAGTTAGTAAGTGTTGAATATAGCATTATTTCTAGATATGTTCCAAACATATGAATAGCGTCGTTGACGCGCATTGAGTAACTTACACAGCGCAAACAAAGACACAACAGCTGTAATCGAATGTAATCCAGTTTATTGTGGGGAAAGCTGGCTAGCCTAGCCCAGATACCCTCACGCTTACCCTCCTTCTGCTTAATCTCACGCCGCGTTTGGTGCCTCCGCTGTGGGCCAGATGCAGTACTGGGGGTCGGGGATGTTGGAGGCCGAGCTTCGGCGTGTGTGAAGTTTATCTCTAAAGATGTGACTGCTGATGTTAAACAGAAAAGACTGTATGCACATTTAAGAACAGATAGACGCGACGAGGACGTACAAAAACACTGACTCTCAAGATAGAAAACACGAAAACACCGTTCTGTCGGGAGAGAGAGAAGCCGCTGCGTGTCCACAAATAATAAATAATTAGCTACACATCAGAAATCACTGATCACAGATCAGAAGGAACTGAAGAAAGACTTCTGTTTTCATTTGTACATCCAAACACTGAGAAACTGCCAGTGTTCACTCGTTCACAAGTAACGTTAATGATCTCTCGAGTGTTTGCATGGGCGTGCCAGATTCTCTGGGCGGGGGAAAGGGAGGAAACCGTGCCTGCTTGGACGTCAAACCAGGAGCCTTCAGGATTGGCTAGTCGGGCCTGTCATTTTCTCAAAGGCAGAGAGAGACAGCCAGAACTCGGTTTTACCCCGATCAACATTTCTATCCACTTGGGGACAATATTCAGGCTAGGGGAACTCATATTAATGTTGAAATACCTCATAAAATGAAAATTTCATGCCATGGGACCTTTAAGAGGCACAAAGACACTCTTTATGTATATTCCCCCATAACTGTCGTGTTAGCTGAGTGGGAGCTCTGGGCAAAAACTGTAACAGCTCCGTGTTGCAAGCACCAATCCGGTTAATTTTTTCTCTATAGACAGTACTAAAAAAGGTATAACGATCAAAATTAAAAATTCCCCAGAGTTCTCCTTTCAGGTCACCTTTTAAAATTAACCTATGTAATATTTCCCTTTATGTCGTATAATGATTGTTTATAATTTTATTGCTACAACACTTACGTCATAAACACCTGTGAAACTTTTAATTGGGTTGATAAAATCCATATATTTGTAACAATAAAACTCTACAGTTCTTTTTTAGTTACTAGGACTCTTGTGTAAGTGAACTATACTAACTAAGCATTTGTTAGCACAAAATACTATTCCTATTTCACTTTACTAGTTGTTGTTTTTAAGGCTATCGGTTTGCATGCTTTTTTTTGCACGCATTAAATTTTACAGTGTATTGTTAACCAAAGCTGAAACTCTTAATATAATTTTCGTTAATTGAAATCAAGCTTAAATAAAATAAATTACAAATATTAGTTGATGAACTTAAAATTAAACTAAACTAACATTTTAAATGCTGTCTTAACAACTGGAATAAAATAGTTTAAAGTTGAAGGTCTAAATTTACAAAAAGCAAAAACAGAAATAAATATAAACTAAAGCTAAAAAAGAAATATAAAAAAAAACTAAACAAAAGAATCAAAATCTAAAAATCTAAATTAAAGCTAATTGAAAATATTAATAAACACAATAATAGTGAGCAAGAAATGGTTAACATAGCATGCTGTTGCACTATTTCCAAAACAGCACTTAGGTTAGTAGCATTGTTACTTAGTTACTTTCCAACAGGCACAGTATAATGGGTGCTTGACGTTAAATCACTGATGGGTTCTCCATCTAGTGAACTGCATCTTGCATCGTCTTGTTTCATGCTGCTTGTCCTTGCTGTATATGCTGCATCTAGAGACAGAGACATTATTGACTACCTGTCATATTAATGCAACTCAGGGTCAGACATTTTAAAGCCTTCGAAACGTGTGGAGATAAAAGTGTAGTTCAAAGTTCATATCATTGTTTAAGGAATTTTGATGCAGACCCAAGTGTCTCTGCAAGGAGTTTAGTTGGTTTGAGAGCTGTTATCATGATGAGTCACTACCCGGTTACAGCACTACCGCTGCTAGTTCTGAGGTTGGTGTGACGCAAATTCACAATCAGAGATATTACAAAGTGAAAAGACACCTGGAAGGAGGGGAACTGAAGGAACTGATCTCTTGTTCGCAAAGCAACCAAACCAAGCATAAAAAAACACACAAAATTAGCTTTTCTAGAACCACTTTTCAAGAACCATGGCCAACTAATCGGCTTAAGTAATTAAATCCTTTGCTTATAAAATAGGAGCATTACACACTTTTTAAGTATACCGTGGCACTGAACCAGGGATCAAATACTTCTCAGACATTCCAGATGCAAACTTTCCTAGTTCCAGATCCTATTCTTGTGTAGGCACCAGACACACTTGCTCTTCAGATTGTGACATGTGTCTCTGAGGAGAGTGAGGACTGTGATATGAGTGCGGGGGAGAGGTGCTGTATTTAGAACAGGGGTGATCAGAGAAGAGCCAAAGGATGTCACCTTGCCAGTGTGCTTCTGAATCTGACTCAAGCTCTGCGTCAGTATTCTGGGTGTTTAACTACTGCAATAGTAGTGGACCTCCATGAAATCTGGGCATTTTGTAGGGTTATTATCTTCACTCTGGTTATTTATAGGCAGTGGTATAATTGTGGTAACTAAAACTATTAAAAACATTTTTGTTAATTACATTTTTTTTTTTTATTCTTAGATGAAAAGCGATAACTAAATGAAAATTAGAAATGTTGCATTGGCAACTTACTGAAATAAGTTCAAGTTTAAGCACTAATTGGAAATAAACTAATTAATGAATTAAACCTGAATAGCAATATTTAAAATATTGAACAAAAACTAATAAAATGACAAAAGCACATAACAAACTTACTAAAAATGTAAGTAAAATAAACATATATATATATATATATATAAATTAAATCTAATTCAAAATATTAATAAAAACTATAATATAATTTAAATCACCAAAATTCTAATAACTAATAAATATAATATACTGTAAAAAAAAAAAAAAAAAATCAGGTCTCCAATTGAAAATGTTCTAGTGACCGATCACATCTACATTTTTCAGTTGGCCAAATTGAATCTCTGTGAATTGATGCAATTTAATTCACAGAAATTCAATGTGGCCAACCAAAACATTTAGATGTGATCAGTCACTAGAAAATTTTCAATTGGAGACCTGAGGTTTTTTTTACAGTTTACTGCATGTAGCTAACAATAAAACATCCCACATTAAAGTAAACATTGGAAATATGACCACCAAATGCAGCACAGTCCTTCAGCCTGTTCTGACATAGCTTGCTATATAAAAAAAAAAAACATTATTAAAGTTTTTTAGTAGACAATAAATTATTCAAATATAGTCTTACATTGAATGAGTGTCATGAAAACCATCAAACTATTTAATATAAACACACATAAGAATATGTTTGTTCTTTTCTTGTAACTACCTAGCAACACCATAGCAACCACTCAGAACACCTTAGCAACACCATAGCATCCATTCAGAACAACCACTCCGAAGCCCTTAAATGTCAGCTAGCAACAATCCAGCAACCACTCCAGTACTCCAACAAATAACGAGCAACACCCTAGAAACCACACAGAACACCCTGTCTATCTCCCAGAACACCCTAGCAACACCATAGCAACCATTCAGAACAACCACTCTAAAGCCCTTAAATTTCAGCTAGCAACAATCAAGCAACCACTCCAGTACTCCAACAAATGCCTAGCAACAACCTAGCAACCACCCAAAACACCCTAGCAATGACATAGTTAACCACTCTGATGCCATTAGCAACCAGTTCAAAACTCTTAGCAACTGCATGCTTAAATCTCCTGCTACTCAGATTTCTCTTCTGTCAAAAAGACCCCTGCAATCTCACAAGTATCACAGCAGAGATCTCAACATTGTCTCAAACTGTGCTCAGATTTGCCAAGATACCAAATCTGCAATCAAACGTTAGAAATTTCACTATGAACTGTAACATTTCTAATCAAATTCTTTCCAAATCAAATAATCTAATGCAAAGTATTGTAGTTAATTTATCTTACTATAGGACAAAAAAGGACTTGTTTGTGTCTATTTTTATTTCTCCTAAGGTCATCTAGGATAAAGTTTATTCCCCTTTGCCAAAGTAAAAGCAAAAAAGTTTTTGCTTTATCACAATTATATTAACCAGCTGTTCTGTTTTTCTTTCATGGCAGTTCTTTCTGTTTGTTTATTCATTTTCCTGAACCAGATTTCAACCAGCAAATGCATCTATAGATGTAACTCACAAAGACAAGCCAAATTGCATCTCATTCTGCCTGCTCTTATGTCTTTTATATCTGCTGAGAGAGAGAGAGAGAGAGAATGGAGGTAATCAAAAGCGTTCTGTTGAGTGGAGTTGTGTGGAGTGGCTCTTCTCTGGCTCGCTGTGAGGCCTGGCCCCACCGCCACAAGCTTCAGTGACCCCAATTAATTTCGGACTGATCCCAGACACCACTGCAGCTCGCCCAGACAGTTTTTTCCTGCACAGCCTGTACCCACTGCCCACGTACTGTCAACAAACCTGAGCTGCCATTTAGGCTGAACTGGGATCAGTTTACCTAACTCACAATCTTGACATTTTCTCACGTCTGTGCGTCACAGAGCAGGTTTCAGCTCCGAATGAAAGGATAACCTCCACCACTATTTTAGTTGAGTTATTCATTTTCATGCAGTTGCAGTTATTGAGATTTCATGGAGTAAATAGCCATATATGTAGGTCAAAAGAGATTGCCTCATTTTTTAGACACTACTACAGTCAACAGATATATATATATATATATTAATTTGTACATATGCATATACAGTATTGTAACATGTATGTTCTGTTTTAGTTTAGTTTTCACTCTGTTTGATCCTAGTTAGTTTCCCTGTTTGTTAATTAGTTTCCTAATTCCACACACCTGTTCTGTTTCTCTTTTCATGACGTTCTCTGTGTATATAAGCCCTGAGTTTCCCTAGTTCATTTGTCCGTTATCCAGGGGCGGATTTAGTGATTTGGGGGACCCAGGCAAAATACAGGAATGGGGCCCTATACAATTACATTTACAACCTTGAGGTTATTTTCACTGTTGTGATGCTTGCTACTGCACGAACTTGTCCCATAGTTGTGTCCAATTTTTTTAGATTTTTCATGTAATAAAAAAATGATTGCCTTCTTTATGTTGTAGATCCCTTGTTCACATGTAAACAGGTTATAACAGTATTGAGTGGATACTAAACTTCAAAATACTTCTTCTTTTTTTTTCAAATTTAAATTAAACTGAAGAGAATTATTACACGCATACAAATTATTTCAACCAAAAATGAAGTGTGCCTGTATTGCTTCAGTAGAAACCTTCAACATTTTCTCACATTATCACAGTTTATTCGCTATAGTTTAGAAAATGGTTATAAATAAGACAAGAACTCAGAGTTAAACTGTGTCAGAACAAATTCATCTTGCAAATGTCAGATAACTTTGATAGAAAGGTATGTAATGGATTACAATCAACCAATCAGCTGTCAGCTGTTAGATAATTCCAATTTAGGTCAAACAATTACCAAGCAATGCTTCATTTTGTTCAGTCTGTGGTATAAAAGTTCACATTAGCAATTAAAGGAAAAACTCTTAAGCAAAACATGGTCAGGTCAAAGTGTCTGAATAATTTTGGTCCCAAATTGTTATCAATTTGGTAACACTTCAGAATAATGGTCCGTCATTAATAGGTAACTATGCAGGAAGTAATGCAGTACTAATGAGTAGTACTACATTAACACTTCAGCTTCTACTATTAACTAATATAGAAACAAGCTTAACTAATCAGTATCAGTTTGGGTATAATATGTCACGGTTTACTTTATTTTGCTATCCTCACCAACATAAAAGAATTATAGTGTCCTGCAAATTATTGTTAAGGGTGTTTATATGTATTTAAACAAAAGAGAAAAATTTTTACAATAATTGCACTTATAATGACAGATGAACAGGAAAGCGAGCAGCACCACGAAGAAACAAAATATAATTTTTTACATTGTCAGCCATTTTACCTGCTCAGTTTGCCCAAGCGCGACATCTACTGGTTGGTCGTCGTTGACCTCTCTCTTCGGCCGCACAAACGTCGGAGGAGTGAGCTGATGTGCCTTCTTTAGATCCTCAGGCTCCACCCCCTTCCCATCACGGAGACGCCCCCAAGCCTCCTGATTGGCCCTATATTCCTCTCTGGACGAAGCTGAGGCCTGATGATTTGGTGCTGAGGCCTGCTGATTTGGTAATGACCCTGGTTTACTGTCCTTGTCTTTCTGTTCAGTGTGGTCTTTGTTAGCCTGGTGGGTTCCTTCAGCAGATTCATCCCCGTTCTCGGCTATGACCTCTTCAGTCTGGGCCGCAGCTGCTGGGGCCGGCCGATCCTTCAGACCCTCTTTAAATGCTGAAACCACCACACTGCACTTCTGCACCTTCTCCACCTGCTGCTTCCTGGACATCAGCACACCCATGGCTGCAATGTAGTGACACAACACAATGCATTATTATATCATATCAGGCTATCCAATCTCCTATGCTGATCTTTTCAGTAGGGTAAGCTTCAAATCCTACATTATATTAATATAGTAAAGAGAGCCAGTCCTCATGCTTGCTGTGTCGGTGTTAGCACCCTGTTGCATAACAAATATTAAGGTTGAAACAAGACATGTTCTATCGACTTTGTCTCTAAATCACTGCTTAGGCAAAATACACCCACATGCTGCATCAAGCAGATTTTGTGAACCACAGCGAGTGTGTTGCAAACCACATCGCTAGCGCTTTCCTCACACAGATCTCTCATATGATGGATCGCTGGAATGATTTTCGTATTGACGTGCTGCCATCACAGTTAACTAATCGCAACCTGTGGCGACTTGCGATTGCAGTGTGAACAGCAAAACCAAAGCAGAGCTTTTCAATCGCAAGATTTTCTGATTCACAATCAGGAGCTGAGAAAGTCTTTCAAATTAAAATTGAAGTATTCATGAGAGTAGTAAAATGAATTCATGAAGAATACAGCATTTTAATTCGATTTTAAGAAAGCAGAATTGAAATGGAATGAAATTCGATTTTATTTAAAGCTATAATGGTAGTTTTTAAAAAATAAAATAAATGTTCAGTACACTAAAAAAATGGTGCTATATAGTACTAAGAGTGGTTATTTGGCTCATAATCATAGGATCCACGTTAAAGTCCCTGTTAAGGCAATTCTGAGATTTGTTTCTAAACACATTATAGAAATGTATAGCTGAAACATGTTACAGAGACTGTGAACTGTGTAATAGGGGAGTGCGGGGCACAACCTTACGCGGGGTTAGTTGTAACACGCATGTTTTAACTCTTTCCACACATGCCAGAATGACGAAACTTTGTGTTTGTACTAGTTGCCATATCAACATTATTTAGAGAAAAAATAGCGCCAAAATTAAAAAATCTCTGTAAAATATTACTGAACAAGTATTTAACCATAGCAAAAGTAAATTTCTTACTTAAGTTTAGTTTCTCCGTTTTTTGTGTTTATTTAAAATAAGACAAATCCGATATTATTTTAATCTTATATCTGTTATTTAACAGTTGAGATCATTCTTTAATGCTGATCTAACCAGCTGAAGACACGAGCCACGATTTAAATCCCAGTTGTGCAGGAGGGGTGTGTTGTAACACTGCGTTACAATGAGCCCCTATTAGAAATATGTCATTATTTTCTATACTTTTATGAATTCTTTTGAGAAACCATGAGAAAAGGGTGAATAATGACTGAGAGTCAATGTTTAGAAATTATTCATTATTATTATATTTGAACTATGCTGTTTAGCTGTATGTAGCAACGTGTTTGTTGTCAAACTCAAAAATGAGTATATTTTTAATGATTAAAAAATGCCATTATTTTATTTAAAAAAGTTAATAATTGTATTTTGTTGACAAAATATTTTAGTTTGTCGGTGATATTTTTTTGATTATATCAGATAACATTTTAAGCTGTCATTTGGTCATTTTACAATGTACCCCACCACATGTTACAATGTACCCCACCAACGGGGCATGTTGTCACATTTCACTTCCATTCTTTCGGGGTAAATCAAGAAAAAAGTATACACTGTATTAATGAAACAAAACCACATAATTGTACTAGACATGTGTGCAATTAATGTGGGAAAAAAGAAATACTCTGAACCCCAAGTGGATTTACACAAACTGAGAAAGTCCAAAAGCGTTAGGTTGTGCCCCGCTCTCCCCTACTGAATTGTGGAGTTAGACCGTTAAGCAGTTTTTCCCCATTTCTCTGTTCAGGAATTTTCCTGACACTAACACTATCATAACTAGAGCACACTTGCATCAGTTTGCCTGCTCAAACGCTAGTTACTGTCAGTAGTACCGTCACATACTACAGCTTACAAAACAAAAACGATGATATCAAGAAGAGAGGGATTCATTTTGTGAACAGCTACCTTGATGGAGAGCTGAGGATCACCACTAACACCTGCCTCTGCAGTGACTTTACACCGGACAGTTTTACAAACTTTCATTGGAGACAGAGACTTTAAGTGTATAGCACCAAATCTTGGTGCTTCAGTGGTTCTTCAGCATTTCTGTAGGATGACTGAGGTGCTATATAGCACCGGTACAGAACCTATTAAGCCCCTGTAGGTTCTTCAGCGGTTCTTCAGTGGTTCTTTGGGGTGGTTAAATGGTAAATGGACTGTATTTATATAGCGCTTTCAACAGACCATCCAAAGCACTTCACATATTGCCTCACATTCACCCATTCATACACCGACGGCAGTGTCAGCCATGCAAGGCCCCATCCAATTCGTAGGGAGCAGCTGGTTAGGTGTCTTGCTCATGGACACCTCGGTCAGGTGGAACCAGGGATTGAACCACCAACCTTCCAGTTTGTAGACAACCTACATAAGCCACTGCCGCCCCAGGTTAAGGTGCTATATAGCACCACTGCCGTACAAACACCTGTTAAGCCCCTTTAAATGTTCTTTACGAGCCAAAGAACCATTGTTGGTGCTGTTTAACACCATTTTTGTTGAAGAAATAACCTCTATGAGTTCTACATAGCACCATTTGACAAAGCTTCTGTAGAGCACCTTTAAAGATATGGTGCTGTATAGCACCAAAAGTGGTTCCCCTATGATTACGAGGCAATAACCACTTTTAGTGCTATATAGCACCATTTTTCTTTTTAGTGTGTATGAATGAACCATAAGAACATACGTGTATAATTATATATAAATTATATAAATGAATAATAATAATATATAAATACAATTATAGTATTTACTGTCCAAAAAATGTCTCGTATGCTCACCAAGGCTGCATGTGTTTGAGCAAAAATGCAGGAAATATTGTAATATTTTAAAATATTATTACAATTTAAAATAACTGTTTTCTATTTGAATATATTTTAAAATCGAAGCAAAGCTGAATTTTCAGCATCATTTTTCAGTCAGTTTTCAGTCACATGATCCTTCAGAAATCATTCTAATATGCTGATTTGATGTTCAAGAAACTTTTATTATTATTATCAATGTAAGAAATGGTTGTGCTGCTTAATATTTTTGTGGAAATTCACTCAAATTCACACCCTCCAATTCTCAAGTTCTGAACCCTCTTCAAAACAAATGAATAATGCGCCAAAATGAATTTAGATTAAACTGTTTTGCTTGGTCCATTTCATCCCAGTGTAGGACGGATTGAGCTGAGATTTAGCTCATCCAAAGCAGACATCACATAATCTTGAATGCTAGCTCCATCTATTCAGCCTTTAATCAGGGTAATGGTGTGAAACTGCTTCAGTTGGCATTCCCTTGCCTTCTAAACGCAAAGCTCAGCATGCTTGTGAATTTCAATAGATATTTCCCTCTCTCGGTTATTCTTAACTATCAACCCAAGCTTTGACCCATCACGTTCTTCTCTTTCTGTACACTCCTAAATAAGCCACACTGTAATATCGCTGTTGTCCCTATAGGCACCATTCCGAGAATGAACTTTAATTATGAGTCAAATCAAGGAGGCGTTCCTGAGCCTTATCTCATCAAAGGCCTGGGAGTGACAGAGAGATTTTTGCCATAATTGCCCACGGCTACATGATGTATTTTCGCGTGTTACAGCTCAGTGTGTTCTGGCACTCCGGCTGATCGATGCCACATCAGCTGGCTGTGTGGTTTAATGTCTTGTCACTGAATTAATTTATGTGTATCTTTTAGGCACAGTTTCAAAGCTGCCAACAAACTGCATATATTACTGTGAATTTCTCACTAAGAATAACATTATTTTTCTCTTAAGTCAATACAAATTGCAATCTGAGGAAACTACTTTAAAATTGTATCTTGTCAAACAAACAATTATTTGTCAGTAGATAAATTACAGTCAGGCAACCATTCAGAAAACAATCAAAGATTCCCAATTAGGGTGACCGAATTACAGTAAACAGCATTTAAACATATTTATTTACATGAAATTTACTTGGCATTTAACTTAATTAAATTTGTTTTGTAAAATTGATGATTAAATATCTTATTATTTTGTATACTGCTACAACAAAGAAATCGTAATGAATCAGCGTCAAATGAATCAGTAATTTTTACATTTTTTTATTATTATAAATTAAAATGTTTATTATATATACATTTGTTTGTTTAGTAATGTTTGTTAACTGATTTATGTGGAACTGGTTCATTTAAATAAACCGTTTAAACTAGACAAGACTCAGACTTCACAGAGCTTCATATGTGGGCGTTTTAGAAAGTCTGTGCATTCAAATGAAGAGATCAGATGCAAAAACCTCTAAGTCTGTCTGACATGATTTCTTTTACAGTTTTTCTCAGTCACTTTGGTACATTTCTCAGATCAGAATTGAAATTCTCAAAACTACCTTGTCAATCTTCACATGATTGTGTTCACATCAAAAAAGCAGTCTTTCATTTCTTTGAACAAGTTGCAAATGCTTTTGTACACCCATGCAAATGATTATGTACAATTCTCTGCTGTTTCCTATTATCAATTGCTTATGTCATGTTGATCAAAATGTATTATAATGGGTTTCTGTTGAATAGGCTCACCCCCCACAACATTTAGGCATTAGTTCATAAGTCTTTACATGCAAAATGGTTGAACAAGTTGTCATAATATCTCTATAAATTTTCATTAGACGTTCACATTTCTACTTTTGTTTTTCTTCTTTTTTTTCTTTGTGCTATACAGTCTGTCTTTTCCTTTCTGTTGCGCAATGATATGGTCTGTCAACAAATTACAGTACAAACAGTAAAAGCGTAAATGGGAATCTTGTCCAGTCTCTTGCATTCAAACTCACACATACACTAAGGTGTAACCTATAATTTTACAATAATTGTCATCAAACTTTAGCCGTAGTTCCCTTTCGTTCAGTCACTACGACGTACGTTAGTGACTAACGAATGGGGGTTTCGCTTAGAAGCCAATCATCTTCAGAGAATTCAACAGCGCCCAATGGCAGTGCCAATGCCATGGGCATGCGGAATTTGCATGCGTAACTCCGCCCCACCTCGTGGGTATATAAGGAAGTACGCTGGCAACATCGCATTATGTTTCTGCTTTGGAGCCAAGAGTATCTCTTCACTCCTTCAAGCCTGATCTGAGTCTTCGACAAGCCTTCGAGACGAGCAGCTTTCCAGAGACGTTGGTGTTACGGCGCGTTCCAGTGATCATCATACTGCCTGCCTGCTGATCTGTGCAGTGGTCCGATAGACAGCTGGTGTGTGGTCCCTGGGCGCTTCGGCGTTCTCTGCGAAGCTTCCTCTCATAAAAGAGCTTACACGTGACGCATCCTTTTCAGGATGTCTTGTCCGTGTACTTCTGGGTGTGGCCGGTCGTTGTCCTCTTCTGATGGGCACAAACACTGTCTGGTATGTTTGGGCTTTCAACATACCCAGGCAGCGTTTGACCATCGCGGTGTTGCGGTCAAGACTCCATGACCTTCGTAATGAAGTGAGAGTCCCCTCTACCACACCCCGATCTACTGAGTCCCAGAGGCCCAGTACTTCGGCTGGTGGTCAGGGTGACCTGACGGTTACGGTGTGGAACAAAGCCCCGACGCTCATGCCTCGGGCCACACCCCCGTCTTGCACACTGCAACCCGCGAGTGTTCAGACGCAGATCGCGGGGCCGGCTCCTGCCCCCCCGCGCATCTCGTTTGGCGCTCCGGAGGAGGATGCGATGTCGGTCACCGCGAGTCCTCTGAGGATGATGACTCGGCTGTGCTGCCGCCTTCGGGCGCGCCAGCATTGCCCGAGTCGGACCCAGAGCTGACAGCCATGTTGTCTCGGGCAGCTGCGAGCTTAGGGATAGAGTGGAACCCTCCGCCCTGTCCCGAATGCTCCAGACTCGACGATTGGTTTTTGGGAGCGCGCGCTGACAACCGTCAGTCCCCGCCCCCAATACCTTTCTTTCCCGAGCTTCATGAGGAACTCGCGCGGTCCTGGAAGTCCCCGTTGTCTTCCCGTGACCGTTCGGCGACTTCCTCCGCCTTCTCCGTCCTCGATGGGGCGGCGGCCAATGGGTACACTGGGGTCCCCCCAGTTGAACGTTCTGTTGCGATGCAACTGTGTCCTCAGAGCGCTTCAACCTGGCGCGGTGATCCTAAGTACCCCTCTAAAGCCTGTCGGTTCACATCAACCTTGGTGGCGAAATCGCACAGAGCCGCGGGGCAGGCTGCCGCTTCTTTGCATGCCATGGCGATCCTCCAGGTCTACCAGGCCAGGATCCTCAAGGACATGCACGAGGGTGGAGTTGATCCGGGGCTCTTAAATGAGCTGTGTGCCGCCACCGACCTCGCTCTCTGAGCGACGAAGGTGACCGCACGCTCCCTGGGTCAAGTGATGTCCACAAACGTGGTCCAAGAGCGTCACTTAAGGCTGAACCTGGCCGATATGCGGGACACCGAGCGGACCCGGTTCCTCGATGCCCCCATATCCCAGGCCGGCCTCTTCGGCGGGGCGGTTGAGGACTTTGCCCAACAGTTCTCAATCGCCCAGAAGCAGACTGAGGCTATAAAACACGTACTGCCCCGGCGGCCAGCTGCTGCCTCCACCCAGCCGCCGGCACAGTCGCCTCAGTCTGCTCCACGCCGAGGACGCCCTCCTAAGGCTCCCGCCCCTCCCGCCCGGCCCAAGCAGCAGCCTTCACCCGGGCCGGGCGGGAGGGGCGGGAGCCTTAGCGGCGTTCCTGAGACGGATGGCTCAGGGATGGAGTATTCTTTCCAGGAGATGGTAGCAGGACCACTCCTTCCCCCGGTGGAGGGCCGGGGGAGAATCCTTTGTTCAGCTGCTGGCCCACAGGTCAGCAGCACCCTAATTTGGTCAAAGAAAGAATTAACACTCCCATCCCTGAGCCCACAGAGTCCGGTGATGACGGTGCGCGCCACCCACGGGTCCCGCCACTCGCATCCCACTCTGTCGCCAGCCTCCTGGCAGAGCAGACCCCAGTGGAACGTGCGTCCTTCCCTGGTCTCCTCTGTCAGGACGCACCAGTCAACTGTGCCCCCGCACCGGGACGCCCCTCAGCCTCCCTTGTCCGGGCCGGTGACGCTGCATCGCTGCAAGCCCACACCGGGTACGTCTGTAATCCGTATGACCCCGCTGGCACAGTTTCTGGGAGTCTGGCTTCAGCTTCCAGGGCTGTCCCGCTGGGTTGCGCGGACCATCAGGCGCGGCTACGCGATTCAGTTCGCGCAGGTTCCTCCCTGCTTCCGGGGAGTCCGTTCCACTATGATCGGGGCCAATGCCCCCGTCATGCGAGCGGAGATTGCCACCCTACTGGCGAAGGGTGCGATCGAACCTGTCCCTCCAGCCGAGATGAATTCCGGGTTTTACAGCCCGTACTTCATTGTACCCAAAAAGACCGGTGGGCTACGACCGATCCTGGACCTGCGCGTCTTGAACCGTTACCTTCACCGGTTTCCGTTCAAGATGTTGACAGCGAAACACCTTTTCGAATGCGTTCGTCCAGACGATTGGTTTGCAGCGATCGACCTGAAGGACGCCTACTTCCATGTCTCCATTCTACCTCGACACAGACCGTTCCTACGGTTTGCTTTCGAGGGGCGGGCATATCAGTACGCAGTTCTACCATTCGGGCTATCTCTGTCCCCTCGCGTCTTTACGAAGATTGCCTAGGCAGCCCTTGCGCCCCTTCGGCAGCACGGGGTTCGCATCCTGAACTACCTCGACGACTGGCTCATACTGGGTCACTCTCGAGAGCAGGTTTGCGGACACAGAGATTTGGTGCTCCATCACCTAGCCCGTCTGGGCCTTCGGGTCAACTGGGAGAAGAGCAAACTTTGCCCCGCGCAGAGGATCTCTTTTCTCGGTATGGATATCGACTCGGTCGCCATGTGCGCGCAGCTTTCGAGCGAGCGCGCGCAGTCTCTGCTGACTTCCCTTCGTCAAATCGAGGGCAAGAGTGCTGTTCCACTGAAACTATTTCAGAGGCTCCTGGGGCATATGGCATCTGCAGCCGCGGTGACGCCTCTCGGATTGCTTCATATGAGACCGCTTTAGCACTGGCTACGCGATCGAGTCCCGAGATGGGCATGGCGGTCTGGCACGCTCCGGGTACAAGTGACTCGGGCCTGCTTACAGACTCTCACCCCGTGGTCGAACCTCAGTTTTCTACGGACCGGAGTGTCCTTAGAACGAGTTTCCAGGCATGTTGTTGTATCAACAGATGCATCATCCACGGGCTGGGGTGCCATGTGCAATGGACAAGCAGCCGCGGGCTCCTGGACAGGACCCCAGCGCCTTCTGCATGTCAATTGCCTCGAGTTACTGGCAGTACGGTTCGCCCTGCACCGCTTCCGAGCGTTGCTGAGGGGTCAACATGTACTAGTCAGGACAGACAACACGGCCGTAGTAGCGTACATCAACCATCAGGGCGGTCTACGCTCCCACCGTATGTCTCAACTCGCCCGCCATCTCGTTTTGTGGAGTCAGAAGCGCCTGAGGTCCCTTCGTGCTGTCCACATCCCCGGAGACCTGAACTGTGCAGCCGACGAGCTCTCACGGATTCAGCCTCTCCCCGGAGAGTGGAGACTCCACCCCCAGACGGTCCAGCTGATATGGGAACGGTTCGGCGACGCACAGGTAGATCTGTTTGCCTCCCAGGACTCTTCCCATTGCTCCCTGTATTATTCCCTGACCAAGGGCACCCTTGGCACGGATGCACTGGCGCACAGCTGGCCGCCAGGGCTACGCAAGTATGCGTTTCCCCCAGTGAGCCTCCTTGCACGGGTACTGTGCAAGATCAGGGAGGACAAGGAGCAGGTCATGTTGGTCGCCCCGTATTGGCACGGCCAGACCTGGTTCTCAGAACTTCTACTCCTTACGACAGCCCCTCCCTGGCCTATTCCTCTGAGACCGGACCTCCTCACTCAGAGACGGGGCACCTTTTGGCACCCGCGTCCAGCGTTCTGGAAGCTCCACGTGTGGCTTCTGGACGGGACGCGGCAGGTTTGAGTAGTCTTCCACCTGCGGTGGTCGCTACCATCACTTCCGCTAGAGCTGAGTCTACGCGACGTCTCTATGCGTTGAAGTGGAACCTCTTCGTCACATGGTGTTCTTCCCGATCGGGTCCGTGCTATCGTTTCTCCAGGAGGGGGTGGAGCGAAGGCTGTCTCCTTCCACCCTTAAAGTGTATGTGGCCGCAATATCTGCCTACCACGATCTCCTGGGAGACAAAAAGGTAAGTCAGCACGACCTGATCATCAGGTTCCTGAGGGGGGCGAGGAGACTGAATCCTCCTCGCTTTCCTCTCGTTCCCTCTTGGGACCTCTCAGTAGTCTTAAGTGCTCTGCAGAGGCCTCCCTTTGAGCCTTTGCGGTCGGCTGAGATTAAGTTCTTGTCTATGAAGACGGCTCTGCTGACCGCATTGGCCTCGCTTAAGAGGGTCGGGGACCTGCAAGCATTTTCGGTTGACGAAGCGTGCCTTGAGTTCGGGCCGGCTAACTCTCACGTGATCCTGAGACCCCGGCCCGGATATGTGCCCAAGGTTCCCACCACTCCGTTCCGAGATCAGGTGGTGAACCTGCAAGCGCTGCCTTTGGAGGAGGCAGACCCAGCCTTGGCATTGCTCTGTCCAGTACGCGCTCTCCGCGCCTATGTTGACAGTACGCGATGTTTCAGGACCTCAGACCAGCTCTTTGTCTGTTATGGTGGAGAGCGGAAGGGAAGTGCTCTCTCAAAGCAGAGGTTGTCTCACTGGATAGTGGACACCATTGTTTTGGCTTACCAGCAGCAAGGTCGACCATGTCCCCTTGGTGTGAGGGCACACTCCACCCGGAGTGTGGCCTCCTCTTGGGCTCTAGCGCATGGCGCCTCGCTAACAGACATCTGCAGAGCTGCAGGCTGGGCGACACCCAACACATTCGCCAGATTCTACAATCTCCGAGTGGAGCCAGTGTCCAACTATGTACTCGCCCCTACGGGTGGCCGGTAATGGGCCAGGCTCAGGTGTCTTCGCTTGCTCGCCATTCCACTCCAAGGACTGGATACGTGCGATATTTTCCCTCAGGTGAGCTCCCCGAGAGCCCTGAGCTCCTCCAGCACTGCTTACGCCGACATCAGTTCAGTCTGCCCTTTCGAGCCCAGACCCTCATGTCCGGCCAGGTGCTCCGTGTGCATGGTTCCCCTCCGGCGACCCCCACACGAGTATTTCCACCGTAAGCCTCCTCAGCGAGCAGGTGTCTTTCCCTTGGCAAGTCCCTGCCACCCCTAGGGTTAAAAATCCACCTTCGGCTGGTACCCTAGAGATCTTCCATATGCAGCCCTTAGCGGGTCATATGTGTGTTCTTAAGCCCTCCCTACGGGTAGGCATCTTGGCATTCCCTCACTGGGATATGCTTCCCAGTGTACCTTGGTAATCCTGTGTTAAGTGGGAGTCCTTCGTCCGTACTAGTCTTACGACAGGGTACTCACACTTACGCAGGGCACTGGACGACAGCTGAGTGGCGTTGTTGTATTGGAACCCCCATTCGTTAGTCACTAACGTACGTCGTAGTGACTGAACGAAAGGGAACATCTCGGTTACGTATGTAACCCTCGTTCCCTGAGGAGGGAACGGAGACGTACGTTTCCTTTGCCACGTCAGCTGTGCTGCCTGGAACGCGGAGGTCAGTCTTGGCTCCTGCAGCAGTAACATAATGCGATGTTGCCAGCGTACTTCCTTATATACCCACGAGGTGGGGCGGAGTTACGCATGCAAATTCTGCATGCCCATGGCATTGGCACTGCCATTGGGCGCTGTTGAATTCTCTGAAGATGATTGGCTTCTAAGCGAAACCCCCATTCGTTAGTCACTAACGTACGTCGTAGTGACTGAACGAAAGGGAACGAGGGTTACATACGTAACCGAGACGTTTACATCAGAACATCCCTCCAGAGAACAGTTATATTGACAACATGACTAAGCAATTTGACTGTCTTATCCGTATGACACAAGGACTTGTCATTCAGATGGCACTGACATGTTCATTGACACAGATATTTACTTTTGAGAGATGAACTAAGGATTTTGAGCAAGAGACTGGCTTTTGCAGGTAATCCATGGTGTTTAGCTCTTTGTACGCATTGTTTTGAGAAATCCACTTACTGTTTTGCAAATGTCGAGGATGATTCGAAGAATGTACCAAAGCGACTGAGAAAAACTGTAAATGAGCATTTTTTTTATCAGGCTCCTATGTTTAGGTTGAGTAATTTCACTTTAATGATGATGAAAAGTTTCTTAGTCAGTTATTTAAATGTCACTTCATAATCAATTCCTTGGTATTTAACCAGTGTTGGGGAAAGTTACTTTGAAAAGTAATGCATTACATTATTGCGTTACTCCCTTAAAAAGTAACTAATTGAGTTACTTAGTTACTTTTTAAGAAAAGTAATGTGTTAGTAATTTGTTAGTAATTGTTGAAAAGTAATGTGTTACATTACTTTTGCGTTACTTTTTCTCACCTGGGCTGGGCTTGTTTTTTGTTGTTGGTTTTTTTATAACAAAAAAGTTATATTTTTGTGCAAAGGTAAAGACCTCTTCATACCAAGATTTAAATAATAAGCCCCGGGCAGGTAAAAACGCAAATTCACGCATGAACAGTAGAGGACGCAGCTCTGCTGTGCTGTGCTGCCATTCTGGATAAAAAATTTTACTAATCGTCCCCTTGGAATTATAAGGTTCTATCTGACGTTTTTGTCAAAATTGAGTTATTCACATATTCTTATTCTGTGACAACTTATTTACATTATGTGATGTTTTTTTTTTTAAGTTGTGTACATTTTGGGACTTTTTATTGAAAAACAAAAAGGTTCTATCTACTAAGTCGAACTCTGACTTGGCTCTATAAGGTTCTATCTGCGTGAGCCAATCAGCACTTCGAATGCACAGAAGAGGACCAATCAGGATCAACTTTATAGGTTGTGTCGCCGGCTTTTTCCTTGACAGGAAAGATCGCAGACACACAATATCTGTGAGGATTATGGCACACAATGCAAAGTTTTTAAGAAACCTCAAGATCGACAATTTTATTGACGATCAGGTCAAGGACAGCAGCCCGAATTCCAGGCATCACATATAGTCAGTGAATCATTTTTCAATGATTATTAAACTTTATGAATTAATTTGCTGAAGCATGTCTGTTTTCTTGCAGTTTTTAAAGTCTTAAAATGTCTTAATTTTTACAATATTAAGCCTTAAAGGTCAAATAGTAAAAAGTTTAATTAATGGGGTCTTAATTACAACAATAAACGTTAGCATGTTATTTCAGCCATACTGATGTCTAGAGAGAAAGACATTTTACCTGGCCCACTTTAGGTGGAATAAAATCCTGCTCAGATGTATTACAGTAGCTGCTTTCTGTCTAAACAAAAGAAAGATGAACAATTTCTGCAATAATGTGTTTAATTACCCACCAAATTGGTACCAAAAATGTACATCTGCACTGGACAAAATATTTAGACCTGCCTAGCTTAATTTGAAATGTCCTAAATACATGGAAGTGCTAAAAATATGAAATAAATGTCATAAGAAAGGATAACATTTTACATTCCAACACATGTTGAGACATTGTTACAACATTATATTTTATATTTAATGTTCAAATAATGGTTTGGCAGATAGAACCTTATAATTCTAAGCGAAAAGTGTTTTTTTAGAATTAGAAGGTTCTATCTGCATTTGACCCATTCCAAAAATCCCCATTTACAATTTTGAGAGGATTTTGATATTGTATATTTAGAATACATTTAGGGTCCCTGTTATTTTCATGTTTGAAAGAAACTTGTTCCCCATATACATTTTCCTATATGTAATGCAAAAACTTTGAAGCTCAATATCTCAAAACTGCTCAGAACGCAGATAGAACCTTATAATTCCAAGGGGACGAAATGGCTAAATTTGTTGCTAGGTGCTTTTTTGATTCATTCAGGGAAGAGCAGAAGTGAGTGAGTCGTTGATTCATTCAGGGAAGAGCAGAAGTGAGTGAGTCATTGATTCATTCAGGGAAGAGCAGAAGTGAGTGAGTCATTGATTCATTCAGGGAAGAGCAGAAGTGAGTGAGTCATTGAATCATTCAGTCAACCGATTCATTCAGGGAAGAACAGAAGTGAGTGAGTCATTGATTCATTCAGGGAAGAGCAGAAGTGAGTGAGTCATTGATTCATTCAGGGAAGAGCAGAAGTGAGTGAGTCATTGATTCATTCAGGGAAGAGCAGAAGTGAGTGAGTCATTGATTCATTCAGGGAAGAGCAGAAGTGAGTGAGTCATTGATTCATTCAGGGAAGAGCAGAAGTGAGTGAGTCATTGATTCATTCAGGGAAGAGCAGAAGTGAGTGAGTCATTGATTCATTCAGGGAAGAGCAGAAGTGAGTGAGTCATTGAATCATTCAGGGTAGAGCAGAAGTGAGTGAGTCATTGATTCATTCAGGGAAGAGCAGAAGTGAGTGAGTCGTTGATTCATTCAGGGAAGAGCAGAAGTGAGTGAGTCATTGAATCATGCAGTTAATTTGTGGCATTTTTGCCCCAAGCCCCTGATTACGGCATAATTTTCCAAAATGGCTGGTGTTTTAGTCAATGTGTGTGTGTGTGTGTGTGTGTCTCAGAGGTTTAAAGGCACAGAAGTGGACGTGGTGACAGAAGAGATCCAGGCTGTGAAAATACACGACCTGCCCAAAGAAAGCAAGATCGAGGCTGTGGATGAGGTACATCATCATCATCATCATCATCATCATCATCATCATCATCAAATTCACGCATGAACAGTAGAGGACGCAGCTCTGCTGTGCTGTGCTGCCATTCTGGATAAAAAATTTTACTAATAAAAACTAGTAATTTTTGCTCATGGTTTAACTGAATCACCAAAGGTCAGTAGCAAGACATTGGTTAATAAAGGTAGATTAAATGCATAAAAATATTATTTTGTTTAACATTTCATTAATTTAATTTAATTATTGGAGGTTTACTTAGTATTCTGATTTTGCATTTGACTTATTTTATTCATTTTGAGGAGTACTGAATCTTTATTGTGCAAGTGAGATAAATAAATGCTCATATTTAGTCTAGAACTACAATAACCATCATGTAACCATCAATAACACACAACGCCTCTGCACTAACTCTCGATTTTTCTCAACATGGGGACAGGAGAGCTGTCAGTCACATAAATGTGAAAAAGTAACTTGTGTTACTTTTTTGAAAAAGTAACTCAGATATTTTGTTGTAAATTTGAAAAATAATGCGTTACTTTACTAGTTACTTGAAAAAGTAATCTGATTACGTAACTCAAGTTACTTGTAACGTGTTACCCCTAACACTGTATTTAACACATTTAACTGTCCAACTGTGCATGTGTGGGGTTTTTTTTGTTGCAAAAACCTCTAAGTCCACCAGTTTGGACAACAAGACATAGTAAACAGTTGCAAAATCGCTAAAGATGCCACTGGAAACATTGCAAATGATGAAAGCCGAAATCAAAATGTAACAATGAGTAGTGAGCTGTGATGCAAGTGACACATCCGTTTCTGTCAGTTTTACAGCAGCACATGGAACACTGTTTACTTGCTACTCCTGCCATTGCCACTGTAACACTTGACAAAACATGATAAAATCTTGCAGTGCGGCAATTGAAAGCTGGCTCATATACGCACACCTTGAAATCATTTGATTAGATTCACGTCTTCTCATATGTTTCTGTGGACTTAGAGGATTTTGCTGACAAATGCAAGTGGCGTTTAGCGGTTCCTGCCAGCAAAACCGGTATTTCTGAATTTAATCTAATTTTTTATGGAGGTGACGTTTGGCGGCTTTTGCATCTGAACTCTTCAAATAATGTTACCAAAATAGCAATGTTTGATGTTACAAAAATAAAATTTTACAATGTTACAAAAAATAGTGAAGGACGATTTGTGTGTCGGGGTAACACATTACAAGTAACGTAATCAGATTACTTTTTTCAAGTAACTAGTAAAGTAATGCATTAATTTGAAATGTGCAACAAAATATGTTACTTTTGTTTAAACATTTATTATATTGGACAGTTCTCCTGTCCCTATGTTGAGTGAAATTGTTCACATTTGTGTTTGTGAAACACATTTGTTTCTTTTCTTTTTTTTCTTTTTTTATAATGCGGAAAGTAAGTGTTGAACTTTCTTCTCCTACGCCCTGTTCTTCTGCAATCCAGAATTGCAGCACAGCTGAAATGCTTGTTTGAGCTGCGCCCTCTACACTCTAAAAAAAAAAAAAGGTAAATGGCACTAAAACTGGTTCTTTGCTTGTAATCATAGGGGAACCTTTTTAAGTGCTGTATAGCACCAATTTTGGTGCTTCAGTGGTTCTTCAGCGATTCTTCAGAGGTTCTTCAGCGATTCTTCAGCGGTTCTTTTGCTAAGGTGCTATATAGCACCACTGACTAAGTTGCTATATAGCACCGCTACCATATACAGAACATGTTAAGATATGGTGCTATATAGCACCAAAAGTGGTTCCTCTATGATTACGACGAAGAACCCCTTTTAGTGCCATAGAACCTTTTTTTCTAGAGTGTACTGTACAAGCATGAATTTGCATTTCCTTCAGCCTGAGGCTTATTCATTTCACTTTTGGTGTGAAAGGGCCTTTGTTAGGCATATTAAAAAACAAGCAAGCAAGCCCAGCCCATTCAGGTCAGAAAAAAATAACGCAAAAATAACTTAATGCATTACTTTCCATAACAAGTAACTAACACATTAGTTACTTTTTTTAAGGAAGTAACGCAATATTGCACTGCATTACTTTTAAAAGTAACTTTCCCCAACACCGCTGAAACCAACAGCAGCTTATTTTTGGTGGTGCTCATAGGTGCATACATCTGAAAAATCACACGTTCCTTTTCAGAAGCACTCATTGTATCAGCCTGGGAAAGTGTAAATGTAATTGTGTTTCCCGGCAGACCTGCACAGCCCAACAGGCGGATATTGCATAGAAGCCAGACAATCAGTTAATGGAGCTGGTGATTTCAGCCGGCAATATGCATCAGACAGTGCATGAATGGTCTGAGGCTATAACAAAAACTGTGACTTAGATGTACTCTATGACTGTATAGTGACAGAAGAAGAGTCCTAAGAGACATGAGGCAGAGGAAGAAAGAGGTCACTGCAGGTCGCCTCTAGGAGAATAAAAGATGAGAATCTCTAGAGCTAGAGCCGCTGTAATAACGTCCGAATCAATCCCTTTGTGAAACCCTTATGAAAATGACTTCTGGCTAGAAATCTCACTGCATCCGAAATCTCAGCACAGATTATAACACGTTCATTTCAGTGACGACTGGTGCTTTCAGACGCAGGGGAAGCAATTACTGCTGAAATGACTGATTGAAACTCAGAACAGGGTTTTTATAATATTTAAAAAAAATGGCAATTTAAACTCTTTTTTTCTTCTTCTTTTTTTTTTGTCTTTTTAATTTCTTATTCATAAAGGGTTTTAAAATGGATTTTTCCATGTGTTTTTTTTTGTCTCTCTCTTTATAAATCTAATGTGAAGAACTTTAATTTAGCACTGTCTATTAAAAGTGCTACATACAGAAAGTTGCCTCGCTTAGGCAAAATAAATTATTATTATTATTATTATAAACGTAAGTCACACTCACAACAGACAAGAAATCATAATAAAGCTATACAAAGCTAATATACCTTTTTATTATAATCAAAATAATGCTAATATACCGTTACTTATGCATGTTCCATAAGTGCATGTTATTTCAAAGAAAATTTCTTTAAAAAAATATTATTTGCTCCGTAACCTTCCCTTTTTCACCAATGTCACATCCCCTTTTCACAATCCAATCAATTCCAATTGGATAAAATTAAGTCTGACCCTATATTTTATCTCATTAAATATACTGTTTCCCTCAAAATCACATCAGATTATAGAAATAAAATGGTTTAGGAAGCAAAATGACCAGTTAATGTAACATTTTTGGTTTACTTTCACTGATTCCTGTCTGGTTTGCCTGTGTTCATTGTTAACTTTGCTGATTAGTTTCCTATGTTTATTAGTTTCACACAGCTGTTTTCTGAAATCGCCCCCTTTACCCTCAAATAGGGCACTATTTAAGGGGACAGCCATTTGTAGTGGTGTCCGAAACCATTGTGGACATTAATTTTCCAAACCACTGAATCCAAACCTGTTTAATTAAGGTTTATACATGCTAGTTTCCATGGCAGAGTTCACGATAATCTTTTCATTACAACTGGAGCTGCCTTTCTGTCGCACTCAGTGTCACACGTTTTCATTCACTCCTTATAGTGGACTATATAAGAGGAGTAATCTAGTGAATAGTGAATGAGGGTATAGGCGGTGATTTCGAACACAGCACTTCTGTATTTAAGCCTTATAGTTCTCCACAGTATTTTGCAGTGCCTTGCATTAACATTGTATGTTTGTATGTTTTCCTGTATTCTCCCGAGTGTCAGTTTATTAAAAAATATAAATAGAATTCTTGTCATCTTGTTAACTGACCAGCAAATTGTGACAGTAAACAAGATTCTTAAATATCTGCCTGGATTTTGCCTCTGGAAATGGAAAAGACACAATTTGTATTCTGAGGCACACTTGTGAATTTTAAACGAAAGATTTGCTAATGTTCCATTTTGTGGTGAGTTGACACTAGAGCTGTAACCACTTATTCAGGATTGGGGAGGATGAAATGTAATAATTAGAGAATCAGCCTTTGGAAACCCATATTGGTCGACCTCTCATTTAAATATGGAGGATTTTTCCTTCAATGTCTATGGTGATTGACACCTGAGAAAGTGCTTTTGTACTTTCTGTAACAGACGGGCTTCCATATGTGATTCGGCAAATGGATTTCATTAAATAAATAGACCTTAATGTTGTCCTAGGTCCAATATTAAGGCTGCAGTATAATTTTGGGCGACAGCTATCTCACCAACACAGCTCACTAACAGCTAGACTTCCCTGAAAAATTTTGATGACTCTACTGAAAAAGAAATGAAGTTGGGGTGGTAGGGAGACATGTATGAAAACTCACAAAAGCAAAGCTATATGTTAGCTCTGCTATATGTCTCTTTACATGATATTTGACACAGACTCAATGCTGCCGCTTATGGTCCAGAACTTAAACTGAGATTGTGACACTTCAGGACTGACATGGTTGAGTATTTCTATATATTTTTTTGAGTTTAGATCTCTGAACAATTAGTTTCTTGCTCACATCAGATTTGAATTTCTTATTGATTTAAGCAAAGTGCATATTTTGGCATGTGTGCAAAAGAGTAAGTACAACTGTGTTTGTGCAATAACTAAATGCACATGACTTGTTGATCAAAACTGATGAGTAGATTTTCAGTGAAATTGTCAAACTCTTCACAACCTATACACATTCTTTCATTGTGTGAGCCTTCACATGCAAAACGATCCATTCAATTATGAAAAATCTGTCAGACAAGCGTGTATAGTCTATAAATACCTATGACATGGAATGTGTGTAATGTCTGCTACATTTGTATTTATACAGTACATTTATTTTTGTAGAAATGTGTTACATGTAAACTGAAAATTCACAAGATGTATAACATGTATAACATAACAGAGTGTGTAAAAATGAACACGCAACTCAGTTTGCATGTAACACATTTCTGCTAAAATAAATGTTCAATATAAATAAAACATTTCATTTTCATTTTTGTGCACTGCAGTATTGACTTTTCCCCGTATTTTTACCTGCTGTATCTAAAAAGGCTCAGTGTGAGTCACAGGAGCATTCAGCTAGACAAAACTGACAGTCTTGCATAGTATAAAAAGCAGTGTCAACAAAAAAATTGAACAAACATGAAATTTGTAAATAACAAATATTTCCATGGTAAAAAAAAAAAAAAACATGGGTAAAAAATATATAAATTTATTGACACAACAACTAGGTTTTGAAGTATGAATGAAATGTTTTGGGTGAGTAACTACATTTTGCAAACGGGCAGACGGACGGACGGACGGACGGACAAGACAGACAGACAGACAGACAGACAGACGGATAGACGGACGGATAGACGGACGGATGGATGGACGGATGGATGGACGGATGGATGGACGGATGGATGGACGGATGGATGGATGGATGGATGGATGGATGGATGGATGGATGGATGGATGGATGGATGGATGGATGGATGGATGGATGGATGGATGGATGGATGGATGGATGGATGGATGGATGGATGGATGGATGGATGGATGGATGGATGGATGGATGGATAGATAGATAGATAGATAGATAGATAGATAGATAGATAGATAGATAGATAGATAGATAGATAGATAGATAGATAGATAGATAGATAGATAGATAGATAGATAGATAGATAGATAGATAGATAGATAGATAGATAGATAGATAGATAGATAGATAGATAGATAGATAGATAGACAGATTTTTAATATCATGTTGACATACGTGCACTGTTTGAAATCCTATCTCATGAAGCTGTGAATTGGAGTTTATAGTCAATTTATTTGAGGGCATCGGGGACACCTTGACTTCTAATTATTATTCTGTGTGAGGCATCTGTCTGCACAAATGTTCAGCAGAATAGTGCTTATGGTTTGGTACAATTAATTAATATAGAGGCGACCCTTGCTTCTTCTAAGTGTTCAATGAAATTACAGTTTTCAGCATACTTTCTCTCTCTCTCTCTCTCTCTCTCTCTCTACATGACACTTAAGTGTGGCTTTACAGTCTGAACTGAAGCAAAAATCAAAGATCTCTCTCTTGTATGTATTAAACTCGATTCGTTTTAGTGAATCAGTTCATTTAAATAAAGCAGCTCGGGGGGGAAAAGATCCACTGATTCCTCGGACAGACATTTGCATGGCATTGTACAAATGCTAAATATTTTTTTCAAAATGGTAGCGAGTGAAGTACAGATGCCGATTTGTGAAAAAGGAATTCTTTTGAGTTGGTTCTTTTTAGTTTGGTTCAGAAAGACAGTCTGAATAAATCATTCATGAATCGGACTGTGATCTGGGTCCTCTCCTTTAACTTGCATGGGGGGAAAAAAACAATGCGCATTCTTGTAAATATGACAAAGTGACTACTTTTTTTTACTAATTGAAACTTGTTTACTGTGGCAAAACATCTGAGTTTGTCTGAATGTTACTGTTACAGATGGATTGCACCTACACGTTCATCAGCCTTTGTTTTTCCCTCTAATATTATTGTAATACCATGTTTCACGAATCGGCTTCGCACTGTCAAGCTGTCGCTGACTTGAATTCCAACAATCCCTGCCTTTCATGCGCTACTCCTGTGGGGAACCGTTCTGTGAATAGGATGGCGACAAAGCTTTCTTTTTTTTTTCCATGGGAATGCTTCGCATTGATGTGAATATCCCATCCCCAAAGGCCTGGAACTAATCACACTAATGAGTTCACTAAAGCCACCTTCTGCCAGTGATTGGAATCACAAACACCCCCCCCCCCCCCCACCCCCCCATAAAAAAAAATAAAAGCAGCCAAAATTCAAAAATAAAATTGCCAACGCTCTCTGTAAAGGCTAATGAGTAATAAAGTGATAAAACACTTAATCACGTCTATCTGCAATGTGGGCTTGTGAAAATGAACACATATACGCTCTTGTATGCTATTGCATCCCTTAATGCCTGACCTTGGACACTCAGAAGCCCAAAAGCAAAGCACGCTGTCCAAACTATGAGTACGGGGAGTTGAAATTCCACTCGCACGCTGGCCTATGGGCATGGAGGCGTCGCAATGTGGAGGAATTTGAATGTAAATGCCTCTAGAGTGAGGAGCCCCCACGTTGGCATTCAGTTGCTGTCAGGCACAGAGTCTGTGCCAGGCAATCTTCTGAGAGGAGTTGACAATGAGCACTGTGAGAGAGACGAGGGAACCTAGAGTGTCTGCAGGGCTCCAAAGCTGACACTCATGGTGCATTGTGGGTAGAAGGGCAGACAGGAAAGAACCGAGTACAGAAAGGTGGAGGGCATCCTGAAGTGCTAACAGAGGGTGTTAATATCAAATAGATCAGCTGAACCAATGCTAATGCTGAACCATTGCTAATAGTAAACACATAACTAGAAAGGCCAGAAATAGAATGTAATGAAATATATCAAAGATAATAGATAACATTTTGTCATGAACAGGCACATGTGTTCAGGGTTATCAAGAGTCTGATTTGGAAAATGTTTACAAGGTAAAATGTACACAAGAGTTCAAATTCAGGACACTCCTGTATTATTGTGCTTTATTTTTTTGTTGTTGTTCATAATAATAACATTGATGTTTTTATCAATAGTTTCTTCTGTGAACAATTTATTCATGTATTTTCACCATCATGAATTTCAGTTTAAATCAACTTTAATATATATATATAAAATTTGATTTATATATTAATTAATTAATTAATATTAATAAAATAATGTATATATATATATATATATATATATATATATATATATATATATATATATATATATATATATATATATATATAATTTGATTGAAATATATATAAATATATTTAAATATATATAAATATAAAAGTTGATTTATTTATACATTTATACATATATACATATATATATATATATATATATATATCAACATATATATATATATATATATCAACTATATATATATATATATATATATATATATATATATATATATATATATATATATATATATATATATATATATATATATATATATATATATATATATATATACATTATTTTATTAATATTAATTAATTCAGCAACACAAGGGTGACTAAATTAAGACATTATTTTCTTTCTTGGGGAGGTGAACTATCAAAGATAGCAATAATGAACTATTATAATTGTGTTACTAATGATAATAATAATTATTTTTATTGATAGTAGAGGAAGGAGTAATAACAATACCAATTCCTATTATTATCATTGTTATAGTTGTAGTATTATTATTATTATTATTATTATTATTATTATTATGATTATTATAATATGCTTACAATATGTATTAGATTGTGTATTATTATTATATGCTTACAATATGTATGAGATGATATTACATTTATTCAAATAAAATATTTCAAATAACATTACAAATTACTTATACTAATACTAATTATTAATTAATGAATGATTATGAATGATGAATGAGACTTTCAGTTGCAATTCTGTAAGATCTACATGATCTGCCATCAATTTGAGACTTTTGAGAACATATCTGAAATCAAGCTCCTCAGTCCATCACCTCAATGACTACATAACACCCTGCTCACGCCTGGACAGTGACGTCAGAGGTGATGCACAAGGGTCTTGCAAAGAGATTGCAATTGATCCAGCAAAACTTACATCTGCAGTGCTGCTCAAAGGAGCATATATACTTCGTCACGCACAAGTTATCAAAATGTCACTGCATCCATCACTGTACAGCGTAGCCTATATGTAACGTGTCAGTGTAGCAAAAGTTATTGGGTAAAGTCTGGCTATAAAAACAGCCTCATGCTACATTTCACAGAGGGAAATGATGCAATATAATGCATGGCTCTCTCATCCACACCCGTCTAACAGCACTGACCTAGATCGGATGGTATACACATTCTATTTCTACACCCACACAAAACTGGTGCATGAATGATCCGTCTCGTGATATTTACGTCCATGCACAAGAAGTTACAATTTGAATGCATGTTAGTATTAACAGTGTACGTTCTGCAAGATTTACTAATTGGCGTTAAATGTGGACCGTGAAAATCACAATAGTCTTGATTTAGTAAGTAGCCTATCTAAGCCTAAGAACTAAGACTAACCTGGAGGAAATTGGATGGTGCTCCGGTACTTGGGACTCGATTTCTTCTGCTCCTCTTACGCGCATCCAGCAGTCATTTCAAGCGTTGCTTTCGTCAGTGAAGGCTATGCGTGTGTAATCGCGGCGGTCACTGTACCACAGCCTACTGTTGTGTGTGACCCAGTCAAACAAATATCCCGCAGCCGAGGAAACAGCGTTGTTTGTGAAGCGCGAGCTGAAGGCGCGGAAGCTGGACAGCTCCAGTGCTGAATTCTGGTGTGCAACTTTGCTCTGGAGACGGTACAGCTCGTGTAAATAAACACAGCCCTGGTAAAAGTTGTCTGCTGCTTCAGCTGACTAACCCACTAGATTTGCGAAGGCAATGTTCTTCGAGCCTCTTCATGGAACTTGTTTTCAGCCCGCAAAAGGAGACGTTTCATTGGTCTGTTCAAATGACGTTGGCACTGCATGAGATGAGCCACTACACGGAATAAGGGATGCAAAAACTGTTTTAATTGGAGATTAACATATATTACCTCGTTGGTTTTGTGGTTGTAATCATTACATTACTATATTAAAAAATAATCAATACCAAATACAACAGGGTGTACAAGCTATTCATTTAATAATTATGTCCGGTTAATTTAACACACTTAGTGCCCATCAATTTGTCTTAAAGGGACAGTTCACCCAAAAATGAAGCCCATGATTTGCTCACCCTCAAATCATCCTCGGTGTAAATGACATTCTTCTTTCAGATGAATGCAATCAGAGTTATATATAAAAAAATGTCCTGGCTCTTTATTTAAAACTTACCAAATTGTAATCTCTAATTTCCGCTATTCACGAGAGACTGGCATTCCAGTGTATGACGTAGGACGCTCCAGTGAGAATATACTTCTCACGAGAACCAAGTTTTGTTTTGCTCTATCCTCTGCGCTTCCGCGTTCGTCACCAGAACTTACGCTACACCTGCGTCCTACGTCATACACTAGAACGCCATGTCTCTCGTGAACGCACATACGACAGTTAGCGGAAGTTAGAGATTACAGTTTGTAAAGTGTTAAATATGGATATTTTTCTCACACAAACGCATCACTTCACTTCAGAAGGAATTTATTAACCCCCCTGAGCCACGTGGAGCACTTTTATGATGTATAGATGCACTTTTATGGACTTCAAAACAGAAACAGCCATTCACTGCCATTATAAAGCTTGGAAGAGCCAGGACCTTTTTTAATATAACTCTGATTGTATCCGTCTTATAGAATGTCATGTACTCCTACGATGACTTGAGGGTGAGTAAATCATGGGCTAATTTTCATTTTCGGGTTAACTATCCCTTTAAATATCATAATAGACAATCCAGCAAAATGTAAACAGTAAAATAATTATGTAAAACAAAATGCATGATTAAAATATAAAGGTAAAATGTAACATACAAAAACATTGCTAATAGGTATTGTAAAATATTCAATAAATAAAATGTAAAGATGTGACAGCTTGCCCTAATCTTACAAGTATTAAAAATCCCCCAGTTCATTGAACTTTTCAGTCAGAATCAACTATTCCATAGAGCTCAAACTTAATAATAAAAATTCATAATATTGTATTTAATTAAATGAACGTTTATTTTACAAAATATTTACAAAATTAATTGTCTGATCTTTAAACTTTTGTTCATGGGCCAGTGGGGCACAGTTAATGTTGTTGATGATAATGAAAAATTTATAATCAGAATTTTATATACAAATGTACTTATAACATGTATAAGCCAAGTGTATAATTTAGGAGCTTTAACATTTTTAATTGCCTTTTATCGTTTGCAGTTAAATAGTCCTGTGGCATGACAAATACATTTTTTAAAGTCTTGTTATTAATATGAGGTCATACAATCTACGTGTAGATAATTATCTTGAACAAAATTAGGTTGAGGGGTTATCACATATGATTTGGATATTAAATTACCCTAACTCCTCTCATTTGAACAGGTAATAATTATGACCACCAAAGGTTATTTTTAAATTAATAAATGTTTCCATACACCTTCATCAAGATCTCAAATACCTATGGACATCTTATTTTAATCCTGCGTAGGCAGTTATGTCAAACACTTCCCAGTATGTGGTCCCAGTGCATGCTGGGTCAAAAGGAGACACATACATAATTAATGCTGAGGTAAATGCACATTGAGAAATGGATGCCCTAGGGACCACTACCTTACTGTCAAAAAGGAAATCAAAGAGAAGATTGCGAGCTTATAAATTAGACCCTGTAACAAGCCCAAACTCATATTTAAATGAATATTACTTTGTTGATACAAAAAGCAACATGGCGAGGACGAGCTAATGATGCTAATGAGGCTTTGTGTGGGGGCATATTAGCTGATAATTACATGCAATGTGAGGTCATTTGGTGTCAACAATTGTTGTTTTTAAGTGAATATTCTGGATTTAATTAAGCTTGCAGCATTTGTGGCATAAAAAGATGAGCTCATCCCTCTTTTTTTAAAGTAAAAAACTGAGGCAACTCGGAATGGAAGTGAATGGGGCCAATTTTTGAAGCATCTAAAAGCCAAAATGTGAAGTTTATAATATTTTTAAGCACTTACATTAAATATTCTCATAAAATGTGTGTTATTCAAGTTACAAAATTGTTCTAGTCCTTTTTATGGTTGTTTAAGGGTTTTATAAGGTACATATACGGAATTGTAAAACTGAAAAGGTTAGGAAAATAATGGTTACACACGTTTTACAGTATGCATACTTTCATTGTAGTTACCAAAGAAAGTACTCGTAATATAAGGTAACTACATAGGTTAAGGTTAGGTTTAGGGATAAGCTCAGGGTTAGTACTTAGTTATAACCCAGTTATTGTAATTGCTATAATACATATACTGTAAAATAAAGTAATCTTAAACAGTGTTGTAACACATTACAAGTAACGCAAGTTAAATTATCACTTTTTTCCAAATAACTATAAAAGTAACGCATTACTTTTAAATTTACAACAAAATATCTGACTTACTTTTTTATATTAAGTTTTCCCATTTGTTGAGTGAAATCGGGAGTGATGCAGAGGCGTTGTGTGCGCTGTGTGAACATGATGGTTATTCTAGTTCTAGACTAAATGGTTTATTCATTTCAAAGGGCATTTACATTCGGCCAAAATAGAACCTTTTGTTATAAATAAAAAAAATATGCAAGCCCAGGTGAGGAAAAAAAATTACTCAAAAGTAATGTAATGCATTACTTTCCATATAAAGTATTAAAGGTGGGGTAAGTGCTTTCTGGTAACTGATGTTGATATTTCAAATCATCAAAACAAACACACCCCTATTTTGATAGCTCACCTATCGAGAAGAAATAAAGAAACCTCGGCCTTCACTCTTGCTCCAGCCCTGGAAAGCTGATACTTCTTGCCTGATCGTAAGCCTTCTTTTGTTCCACAAAAATCTTCCACATTTGTTTTTTATCTGCCATCGCTCAACAAATGTCCATCCTGTGTCATGTCTTTGAATAATGACGTGCACTGAGCGAACTCTTCTCCCCGTCATTAGTAGACATGCCCCTTACTGCTGATTGGCTATCAGTTTGTTATGGTACTCGGCCCGAGTCACATTTCTAAAGAAGTTAGTTTTGAAATAACACTTGCAATTAGTTACTTTTTAATGGAGTAACGCACTACTTTTAAAAGTATCGTTCCTCAACACTGATCTTAACACACTTTTTTTTTCTTGTGGCTATTGAAATTACAAATATTTTAATGTTTACAAATTGGCCCCATTTACTTCCTTTGTGAGTGCCTCACTTTAACCCAGATTTTAGCTTTTTTCAAAGAAAAGGGGGGAAAATTGGGAAGTAATTTTCACAGTCATCAACATTATACCAAAAGTGTTGTTGATATTGATCTTAAAACTTGTACTGAACCCAGAATATTGCATTACAATATTCATCAGCATCTGTGATAGCATTCAGCTTTTTCATTTCAGTAGAAAGTTTTCTACAGACTGGTGATTGTGTTATCCTTGTGCTTTTTGATTTAACTGCTGCGTTTGACACAGTAGACCATGAAATCCTGATCTCTCGCTTGGAGCGGTGGGTGGGCATCAAGGGCATAGTGATCGAATGGTTCAGGTCCTACTTGGAAGGTTGGATTTTCTGTGTCAGCTGTGGTGACTTCCTCCTCCTCTGCTCCTCTCTCTTGTGGGGTCCCACATGGCTCTGTTTTAGACCCTCTTCTCTCTTTATTTACTCCCACTTGCTTCCATAATTAGGAAGCATGGCATGTCATTCCACTGTTATGCGGATGATAGCCAGATTTATGTGCCTCTTAAAAAGAATGGCACTGTGGTCTTGATGACATAAAGGTCAGGATGGATCTTAACTTTTTAAGTTTCAATGCAAAAAAGACAGAAGTGATGGTTTTTGGTGGCACCCTCCTGTTGATTTGGGTGCCTTGGCCCTGTACATCAAGCCAACCATCACTAACCTAGGGGTTAAAATCGACTCAGACCTTAAGCTCGACAGTCAGATCAGGGCAGTCGTTAAATTGAGCTTTTTCCAATTGAGGCAACTGGCCAAAATAAAGCCATTTCTTCCAAGGCAAAATTTTGAGACAGTAATCCACGGCTTTGTTACCAATCGGCTGGATTACTGTAATGCACTGTATGTGGGGGTTAGTGGGTCTTCTGTCGCCCGTCTCCAGATGGTATAAAACGCTGCCGCGCGTCTTTAACTGCAACACGTAAACACAAGCACATTTCCCCCATTTTAGCCTCACTCCACTGGCTGTACGTACATTTTAGGATCCACTTTTAAAATATTTTATTTGTTTTTAAATCCCTAAATGATCTTGCCCCACCCTACATCTCTGAGCTGCTACGCCCTTATTCACGTACACGTTCTCTCAGGTCAGCTGATCAACTGCTCCTGAATGTGCCCAAAACAAAACGTAAGCTCAGAGGGTGCCTTTGCTGTGGCAGCTCTTAAACTGTGGAATAATGTGCTTTTGCCCATTAGACAGGCCTATTCACTGTCTATTTTTAAAAAGCTTCTTAAAACCCACCTTTTCTCCTTGGCCTTTGACACCTGACGTTGACATTTTGTTTATTTTATTGTTTTTATGGGATGGCTGTTTTTCTTATGCTTTATGTCTCTTAATTTGTTTTATTTTATGCCTCGAATTAGTTATATATTTTATGTTTTTTATTTATTCTTCTGTACAGCACTTTGCTCAGTTGTTTTAAAGTGCTCTATAAATAAAGTTTGCTTGATTGACTGAAAGTCACTGTTTGTTGTCATGGTACTGTAAGTGTGTACATTTGATAACTTTGTGTTTGACACGATCAATAGCTGGTTATGTTTTTGTTTTGTCTGGTGGCAAAATGCAACATCTTTGTCAAGTTCAGATTGGGTGAAAATATGTCATAAATGCTGCAAGGGCAGCCAAACTTCAGTCTTTCAACAAGTGCTTCGTGGGCCCTTTAATATAGACAAATGTTCCTGACAAAAACACAGGCACACTGGAGCCAGACGCGGTGCTTTCACAACGAATCACAGGGAAGACAGCAGCTGCACTAGCTCCATCACCATTAGCAGCCCATCCACAGCGTGATCTCTCGGCCATTAGTGTTCATTTGGCGGGACTCTGGGGAGGAGCTCGCCATCAGGCTCTCTGCTAACAATCGGATGAATGAGAATGCAGCGCAGACAGACACTAGTAATAGAGATTTCTCTTTTGTTGCCATTTGTTGTGGACCATAGTTCTGACCCACAAAATAATAATGACACACTGTGGTGTTCTAGCCACTGTTTTAAACATTAATTTCCATCGCTATGAAAATATGGCTGTAACAGCTTTTTCTCTCTTTCTCTCTCTCTCTCTCTCTCTCTATCTAGTACAGGTTAGAAAGCAGAATAAATCTCCATTATGTTCTATCAACTTTAAAACCACCCAGCATGACATTTTTCTAACCGCTAACTATAAACCCTAAGTTTAAAATGTCATTGTTGATCCAAATTTCATATCAAATTCATGGTGACTTTAGCACCATGTTCCACCAGTAGAGCTACAGGACAAAATAGGTTAAAACCAAATATCTATACTTGAAAAGTTTCAGTAAAGATTATATTGTTACAAAATATGTATATTTCAAATAAATGCTGTTCTTGGAACCCTCTAACAATCAAAGAATCCTGAAAAAAAAAATCAAAAACTCTCCAATACTGAGCACCAAATCAGTTTGTTTGAATGATTTCTGAAGGATCATGTGACACTGAAGGGTGGAGTAATTTCTTTACCATCACAGGAGTAAATTACATCTAAAAATATATTAAAATAGAAAACAGTCATTTTAAGTTCTAATAATATTTCACAGTTATACAGTTTTTACTGAATTTTTGATCAGATAAATGCAGACTTGGTGAGCATAAAAGACTTCTTTCAACAACATTAAAAACATTTGAATGATATAGTGTATATGTTTTAAGTGTACATAAAAAGTGTATATTTTAATAATCATTTAAAATAAATAGATTTATGTAAAACTATTTATCTAAATTATTTCTTAATAATTTAATATTAGATAGCAAAACATATTACATAGGCCTATCGGTAAGCCCCACCCCCCTTAGTTACTGTTGCTAACTCGGACAAACAAACGGAGTTGCTATATCTTACAATGACAGCTGTCAGTGTGAAAACCTTATCCCAAGATGTTTTTGGACACAGAATGTAGCGTACATCCCGTCCGAATGATGGCCAAACTTCACTGATGGTTTATCAAGTTTATTGTGTCCTTTTTCACTCCAAAAAATCATCGTAAGAGCTGAACAAACAAAGCATAAGAAGTGCGCATTAACGTCTCATTCACAAACTATCTCTCTCCGTTGCGTTACCATTAATGCATAACATACACAGACGTCAGCTGATCCAAGGAGGGATCCGTGCAGATGTGGAAGAGGAAACCTGGAGTAGGACAGTGGCTATGTGCAAGCAGGGAGCTGGGACTAATTGGAACCACACACCTGCACATAAAATCACCTGGGCAGAACTTTGGAAGTCAGAGCCAGCTAGACTCAAGTTTACAGTCAGTGTTTGATATCCTTCGACGGCCATCCAACCTGCATTGCTGTGGTTAATACCCTGTGCCTGGCAAGAGAAAATCTTGAGCTGCTGGCCAAAAGCCTTGGGAGAGGGGAGGTACCGGCGACACCATGACCAGGATGCTGAAGGCAGTAGCTGACACCATCTGTATCGCAATCCAACACAACAAGCATCAGCTCCCAACAAGGCATAACATTGTCTTTGTTAGGGTGGGAGAGAAATCTCAGGTGGAACCCAGGGCCTTAACTGGGATGCTAGCCTCACCTCGTGATTGGTACCTGAAGGTTGACCTATACATTTCAAGGACGACACAGGCCAGATTTGGTCTTATCATCTGACTGTTCCATGCAAGTGGTCATATTGTAACTTACTGTCCCTTGGGAAGACCGGACTGGGGAGGCCCACAAGCACAAGAAGGCCAAGTATCTTGAACTAGCAGAGGAATGTAGAAGACATGGGTGGTCTGCAGTTTAAGGTGGGCTGCAGGGGTTTTCTCTACACTCAGTCTCCTTGGTATTAGAGGTTTGCAGGAAAGAAGAGCCACCAAAAACATAATTGAAGCTGTGGAAAAAGCTTCAAGTTGGCTGTGGATCAAGAGAGGTGATCCACGGTGTGCTACTTTTACACAATCCGGGGACTGATTACCCCCATTTAAATACACATAAGTACTTGCAAAAAAACACATTTATATTTTGTAAAATACACAATGATGTCTATGTAAGTGACTATTACAATCCTTTGAAATATTATTTGAAGATGTGTTTTATTCATATCAGATACACATTGTGTAGGTAACTATAACGTTTCCTCTATTCTTCTCCCACTTCACCGGCCACTTACTTTCATGTATTTGAGTGGATGAGAGGATGAATTTACATGTTGTAAATCCGACAGATCAGATTATCTGAATTGCGGTGCAAACTAACGCGCACTATTGATCATTAAAAAGGTGTTAAAACGATAAACACATTCACTTTAGCACTTTAATTTCACAATATATTTTACAAGTTTGTTACAAGTGAGTAATAAAAAAGGAAAAATAAAATAAAATCAATACATCAGTCATACAGCTCTATTCCCAGCAAACACGTTTACGTTGTGGCAACGTATGTGGCACGTTGCATTTCAACACTCTAAAAAATGCTGGGTTAAAACTAACCCAAGTTGGGTTGAAAATGGACTAACGCAGTAACTGGGTTGTTTTAACCCAGCGATTGGGTTGTTTTAACCCACCCGCTGGATTAAAACAACCCAATTGCTGGGTTAGTCCATTTTCAACCCAACTTGGGTTATTTTTAACCCAGCTTTTTTTAGAGTGTACTATGGCAACATCGCTGTCTACGTGCTCGCAACATTGTAACACCGTAGAATTGTAAGACGCGACAGGGCTGTAGCAACGCTGTTGCGCGACATTCAGCAACATTACTAAAAGAAATATAGCTAACGTTAGCATTATGGTACTGTAATTTACACAAAATCTCAACCTCCATGAATTATCAGCTAATTTGTCCATTCAGTTTGTAGAAAGAACAAATGAATGTCACATTAGACACGGAAATTGTAGGTTGTTTGAATATTTGCGTATCTTATTTAGCTGAGGTAAATTAAATGCAATACTCGTGTATCCGCATATCAAGTTATTGCTCGATGAAGAATGAGATGGTTCAACTGTCAGTTGAAATTTAAAAGGCTGATATTCACGCTCCAAGGCAGTGAGTGTGGCATTAGTTCCTTATATTCACTCTGTGTTTTTCGGCTGTTGTTATGCGTTGATGTCACGCGCACACCATTACACCTCTTGTGGATTTTGTTTTCATTAAAGGTCCCATGGCATGAAATTTTCATTATATGAGGTTTTTCAACATTAATATGAGCTCCCCAAGCCTGAATATTGTCCCCAAGTGGCTAGAAATTTTGATCTGTGTAAACCGAGTTCTGGCTGTCTTTCTCTGCCTTTGAGAAAATGACAGCCCAGACGAGCTGATCTGGAATTTTCCTGTTATAACGTCATAACAGGAACGGTTACCTCCCTTTCCTCCGCCCAGAGAATTTGGCATGCCCATGCGAGCGCTATATTTGTCCTCGAGAGATCATGGCTTGTGAAGGAGTGAATCCTGGCAGTTTCTCAGTGTTTGGATGTACAAATGAAAGTAGAAGACAGAAGTCTTTTCTCAGTTCCTTCTGATCTGTGATCAGTGATTTCTGATGTGTAGCTAATTATTCAAGTTCACACAGAACTTTATTATTCGTGCACACGCTGCGGCTTCTCTCTCCCGACAGAACGGTGTTTTCGTGTTTTCTATCTTGTGAGTCAGTGTTTTTGTACGTCCTCGTCGCGTCTATCTGTTCTAAAATGTGCATACAGTCGTGAGTTACTGCTCAACATCGGCAGAGCAACATCTTTAGAGATAAACCTCACGCACGCCGAAGCTCGGGCTGCACTGGTCGGTCGACCTTCAACATCACCGACCCCCAGTACTGCATCTGGCCCAGAGCAGAGGCACCAAACGCGGCGCGAGATTAAGCAGAAGGGGGGTAAGCGTGAGCGTATCCGAGCCAGGCAAGCCAGCTATCCCCACAATAAACTGGATTACATTCGATTACTGCTGTTGTGTCTTTGTTTGCGCTGTGTACTCAATGCGCGTCACTGACGCTTTTCATAAGATAGGAAAATATCTAAAAGTAATGCTATAATCAACACTTACTCATAACTCGTTCCTCTTGACAGCTGTAATGGTACATTACATGTTACAAAGGTGGCAGAATAAGGATGAAGACGAACTCGGCAAACTCTCAGATACAAACACAATAAACTCGTGCTGACTCGTCTCTGGTCCGTGATGTCCGGTTCGCGAACGAATCATTCTTTTGAACCGGTTCTTTTTAGTGAACCGGTCGAACCAGTTCACCAAATCGGACTGAATCGTTCTAAACCGTTCGCGTCTCGAGTCAGCGCTGATCCATAATTTACTAAAGTTACTAACTTTCTGACATGAGTGACAGTCCCTCCGACTAGAAATAAACAAATAACCTGAAGTATATGCTAGTAAATACAACAGTTCACTGAACTGAGACGTTCTGAGAGAACTGATGAGAAGTGAACTCTCTGGCAGCAGCTCGTGCCTGCTCGTAGACCTCGTTAAACCACGCCCCCTCCGCTACAAGATCTGATAGTCATTTCAAATGCAAAGATGTCAGCCAATCACAACAGTGGGCGTTTTTACTGAAGTCTCACAGCAGACACGCCCCTTGAAACAGGACATTCAGCCACAGGGCAAACATCAATATAGACAAAATGCCTTTTATTTCTAAATTATGACATTTTATGATGTAAAAATCATACTAACAATATAAGTACACCTCAGGAAACATTATAAAATAATCGAAAAATGCCATGCCATGGGACCTTTAAAGTACCATTTTGTACTCTCCTTCATCTTCATCATGGGACAATATGAATACCATTACTGTATTCAGCTTTTGACATCGCTCGTTTGTAGGGATTCTTGTGTGTGTGTGTGTGTGTGTGTGTGTGTGTGTTTGTGTGTGTGTGTGTGTGTGTGTGTGTGTGTGTGTGTGTGTGTGTGTGTGTGTGTGTGTGTGTGTGTGTGTGTGTGTGTGTGTGTGTGTGTGTGTGTGTGTGTGTGTGTGTGTGTGTGTGTGTGTGTGTGTGTGTGTGTGTGTGTGTGTGTGTGTGTGTGTGTGTGTGTGTGTGTGTGTGTGTGTGTGTGTGTGTGTGTGTGTGTGTGTGTGTGTGTGTGTGTGTCATCTGCAAAATATGAAGGACAGTGAAGACATTTTTCTCATTGGATTTAAATTTTGAATGTCACTATAAAGAATCAATTCAGTGACATTCAGTTTTCACTGTATGGCTAATTCTACATGCATTATTACGATATATTGATGTTTAATTCTGCCTTACACAGTACCACGAAACATCAATAAGATTTTCAGAAAAAAATACCACATTATGCATTCATCATCTTGTATAGTATATTTGTGCAGTTATCACTTCTAGACCCTCAGGCTCTGTGAATAGACTACAGGTCTGGTCTGAAATAATATAATTACTAGATGAGGGACTTTGTGCAATGTTTAGAGTTTTGAATCGTGAAAGTACAGACCAACACCTCTTTCTTAACACCTAACAGTAAGCAAGTGAATGGATTAAAGGCTATTTCAGTTTCACTGCTCCATGTATCTATCGATTTCAGAAAATGACGTCATGAATGCTGTCTGTGATTATGGTCAATTGTGGCTAGCACAAAGCTTTGGCAGAGTTGAAGTAACAGAGAACAGCACAGTTTTGAGGAACATCCAAAACAAAATACAATCTTGTGTTTTTAGCGTGTGAAAAATGCACCACCTCTGTGTTTCTGTAAATATTTGTATAATTTGCCTATGTGGTTGCAGTGTATTTATATTCTACAATTTTTTTTCAGCTCAGTCAAATCTGCCTTGCATTAATAATATTGATCTGCTGCTGTAATGGTTTTAGTCTATCACCACAAAGGAAAGCAGGGCAAAACTGTAACGAAAAATGAATGAATTCAGATCTGGCAAACTGTGAGGCACTGCTGAAAAAACATGATTTGATGCCAAGTTTGTTGCCTAGCAACTCTCTCTCTCTCTCTCTCTCTCTCTCCTTTTAGTTCTGTCCCAATTTTGAAAATAAAATAGAAAAAAAAAGTTTTACCTATAGAAATTCCCTTCTAGATAAAACTTACACGTCAATGATGTATACTAAAAACAGGAAAGTTTTTCCTTCTCACTGTTTACATACCGACGACAACATTGTCCAAACGGCCCCCATTCTCACAGAACTGTGAAAATTACTAAAAACGTATTGTTCATGCCAGGCCAGTAGTTGGCGATGTCACTTTGTAAAGAAACTAGACTAAGCATGCAATATTCATGGTTGCAAAAACTTGCACTTTGAAACCCTATTTCAAAAGTTTGCATTTTCAGGCCTTCAAAACGCCATTGTCGTGTAAATAAACGGCCAAAAAGCATTGCAATTTCTCAATTTTGAACATACTAAAACTCATTTCTCATGCTGCCTTTACTGGGAGATCCAAGTTAAAATGGCAACTGGTTTCCTGCTGATTAGCTGGTTGACCAGCCACCATCTTTCCAAAACCAGGCCGACCACTATGACAAGCTGGTAGCTGGTTTGAGTTAGTTTGTAACCAGCTAAATACCAGCTGCCATCAGGATTTAACGCCACACATTAATATTCAACTCACTGCATCCTTAATGTTGGCCTCTACCAATAAAAGTCCAATTAAAATGCTCAAATGCCATTTGTTTTATGTAGCGGGCAGTGCAGTTTCCCTGCATTTTCAGAAGCAGGATCTGCTTTCCTGCTTGGCATAATCGAATGGCTTTGTAATTGTATTACAGCAGCAATGCTGAAATTTGATAGAGATGGCAATATTTTCTGTTTATCCTCTTCTTCCTGATTCCTGCTGCAGCAGTCCAGTAGTAGAAAAACCTCTTGCGCAGAGACTCTTTGGTGAGGCCACATCATTTTCATGAATAATTTATAGTCAGAGGTACATTGTTTTGATTACGTCACCAGAGACATTAAGACGTATTCAGATGAATATTAGATCATGATTATGCCCTTGTTATTATCCGCAGATATTTCCACTTGGCAGGGCAAGAGAACATTTGTTTTAATAACCACAGATATAGATACACTAAATTGCCAAAAGTATTGGGACGCCTGCCTTTACATGCATATGAACTTTAATGACATCCCATTCTTAATCCGTAGGGTTTAATATGGAGTTGGCCCACACTTTGCAGCTATAACAGCTTCAATTCTTCTGGGAAGGTTTTCCACAAGGTTTAGGAGTGTGTTTAAGGGAAATTTGGACCATTCTTCTAGAAGCGCATTTGTGAGGTCAGGCACTGATGTTGGACGAGAAGGCCTGGCCTGCAGTCTGCGCTCTAATTCATCCCAAAGGTGTTCTGTCGGGTTGAGGTCAGGACTCTGTGCAGGCCAGTCAAGTTCCTCCACACCAAACTCTCTCATCCATGTCTTTATGGACTTTGCTTTGTGCACTGTTGCACAGTCATGTTGGAACAGGAAGGGGCCATCCCCAAACTGTTCCCACAAAGTTGGGAGCATGAAATTGTCCAAAATGTGTTGGTATGCTGAAGCATGAAGAGTTCCTTTCACTGGAACTAAGGGGCCAAGCCCAACCCCTGAAAAACAACCCCACACCATAATCCCCTCTCCACCAAACTTTACACTTGGCACAATGCAGTCAGGCAAGTACCGTTCACCTGGCAACTTGTCCATCGGATTGCCAGACAGAGAAGCATGATTTGTCACTCCAGAGAACACGTCTCCACTGCTCTAGAGTCCAAAGGCGGCTTGCTTTACACCACTGCTTCTGTCACTTTGCATTGCACTTGGTGATGTAAGGCTTGGATGTAGCTGCAAGGAAACACATTCCATGAAGCTCTCTACGCTGTTCTTGAGCTAATCTAAAGGCCACACAAAGTTTGGAGGTCTGTTGACTCTGCAGAAAGTTGGCGATTTCTGCGCACTGTGCACCTCAGCATGCGCTGACCCCGCTCTGTGATTTTACGTGGCCTACCACTTCGTGGCTGAGTTGCTGTTGTTCCCAATTGCTCCCAATTTTTTTAGAATACCACTTTATGAATAATATGATTTAGTAACCATATGATGATTGATTCCTAAGCCAACTAATATTAAAAATTAAATGTTTCAATAATAAGATGCTGTATTGTCTGAGAAAACCTTGTTGTCACTTACCACCAACATTCAGCCGCTAATATCATGGCAACACATTATACTATTATGTTTCTCAAGGAAGTTTTACAACAGATAATTCAAAGACCGTCTTGGGAAAACAAAAAAAAACAAAGTCGTTCCGTGAGGGGGCGTTTGCCAGTGACTCATTGCACAGATAACAACCAGAAAACCTTTAACATTTATTTATTTATTTAAATATGCTGTTGAGCTTGTGTTTACGAGACATTATGTGGCGCATTATTTTCCTCAGAGTAATTGGGGGCAGATGGTTATATGTCGGTTATGAGTCCACTCTCTAATTAAGACCTTCCCATAAGGTTTATAATTATAAGATAAGTTTTATGAGAATTCAGACATGGTATTGATTCATTCAAAAAGGTGGAAAAGACAACAAATATCATCGTTGACCCATTTCCGTGAGCTGCTAAACTACCCCATGTGTGTTTCAATCTGGCAAAGTGTTTTATTTGCACCTCTGGAGGTGGAAAGCTGTTTATAAACTCTCAGCACAACTGCCTCCATCTGCCGCTCCCCAACCAACCACTATAAATCAAACCCAATGGATCTGTCTGCAGTGATTTGATTGGAATGGTGACATAAGCTGGATTTAGGAATGTATGACCTTGACAGAATTTTATGCAGAGCTTAAATGCAAGACAGTTTGGCAAGATGACCTGACATTCAGCCAGCGTGGAGCACAGATACCCATTAGAGGTGTTAGAAAGGATGGCAGGCTGAGTCTCTGACAGCAGCCCGGTCAGTTCCTTTCTTTAATTAAATGGCTTTACAGTCATAGTGCTAGAACACGTAGCAAGATAATTCTTATACTTTAAATAAGAAAGACTCAATTAACCATACATAAGGTAGAAAATACACATATATATATAAGGAATTAAATTAGGATTTAAATCCTTTAAAAACTTAATTGTTCATATAAACAAAAGGAAAGGGAGTCTAAAAAGTAAATAACTGGGTATTTGTCAACAAAGGAACAGGATGACAACACAAACAGACCAGCATGAGATACATTTTGCAAATTTACAGCTTTACATTAGACAGTTCACATTACCAAGCCTCTCCGAAGCATCTGCAAGGCTATTTATAATAGAATCAATAAAAGCTCATATGGAAATGTAATTGTTCAATTTCAGCATTCTCTCCAAATTGATTCTAATAATTAGAGACTGCAAATTTGAAAGCAGAGCAGACTGTTTTAAGGATGGATTCAAAGGAATTGAATTGGCAATGATGCAGATTTGATATGTGGCAATATGTGGAATATATATTACTGCAAATATACTATACCCAAAAATAATGAATGGTCCAAACATGTCTTGGATGTCTCCACATTTTCACTGATGATGGTCATGGTGGTGTCGGGGGTTTATCAAAGCATTTCTGCAGGATTTTAGATTACTGCCTCAGGCTCACACTACTTCAAAAATAGTCATGCTCTGGATGTTTTCACAATCCATACCTGGAGGCAGATATGTGGTTTTCAGCTCATATTTAAATCCATGTGCTTTTAAATGTATTTTTGGTTTCACTCACTGGCTCTGAAATCCGATATGAGAGAGTGTGCCGTGGGTAAGATGTGCCAGCTACCCCCACCCACCCCCTTAATATAGCAAACTGCATAATTTTTGTCACATCACCATACATCCAGAAAGGGATCTTTATACACGGCTGCCTGTGATCGACAGATGCGCATGAGTGATAAGCATTTCTATGCTAAATAGTTTTTTTTTTCTTCTCATAATAAAAAAGGCCATGTAAAGCCATAAATTACATATCTGAAGATTAGCCATGAAATATTAAAGCATATGGGATTAATCAAATAAGATGTTTGGGGGTAAACTGTGTCATTGGCTCAACTAGCTAATTAGTCCAAACGAAAATTCTGGTTTTGTAAAGACCACATCAACTAAATTCAAATATTAAATATTTGAAAGAATTCATGTTTTAACATGTGAAACATTTTACAACAATCGAGAGGCTTGTTGTCACTGGAATCCTTTTTTCCAAGCCTTCTTCGGTTAATAGCAGATATCCTGAAATATACAGTAATTACCCAAATAATTTTTTATCTTAGTTAAAAGTGGCACCGCTTACCCCGCTCCTCCCTGTAGAAGAATCTTTTAAGCCTTTTTGCGATCATGTGTTAACATTCCAGATGCGGTTTTATTAAAAATTTATATTTTTATTGTTTTTTTCTGAACTTTTTTAAAGTGCCCCTGTTATGCTTTTCCAAATATTACCTTTCATGTAGTGAAATATACCCGTTTGTGGATGTAAACGATCTGCAAAGTTTTAAAGATCAAAGTTATGAACTGCGGAAATGGCATCAGCAATTCCAATATGACTTCTTTTTACGCACCTATGTAACAATGTAACAAATAAGGCCAACATATGGTCCTCATTGGTTGCCCGCGAACGACATCTACTTTGACCCTCGAACACTGTTGTTGCTGAGACATGGAAGAGTTTGGCTAGCTTTGTCGACATGTCGGGAAGATGCTGTTTTCAGTGCAGAGAAAGCAAATCCACTTTGGTGCACTTCAAAAGGATGTGGACTCACTATAGACTGTAAAAAAATATGGACGTAGTGTCCGTGACGTCACCCATTGGATTCTGATGAGCAGTTTTGAAGCGTAAAGTAGGGACGAGCTGGCCGTTGCCATCTTGGCAGTGCGTCATCGCGCGTCACTCCCGGATAACAGAAAATGGGCAAAAAGGCGGGACGTGGGCGAAGCTGAAGTGACGCTAACAGACAGCAGATAAATGGCTATCCACCTGTCACTTGAAGTGGCCACACCCTTTATTATGCAGAAATGTAATACTTTACAGGGCTCGACATTAAGCCTGTTCACACGCTTGTCCTTCGGACAAGTAAATCTGTCATTCACTTGTCAGAGTAAAAAAATTTGCTTGTTTTTTTTGTAAATATAATCTATTCTGAAGCAATATTCTCACCAGTGTTCAATCAGCTTTGACATATTTAAATATGCATGTTTGTGATATTTTTACCTTTTTATAAAAGGCATTTTTCCATAATCTTATTAAATATAGGATATGCTTCAGCTTTCCTTTTATATTCTCAAATTTGATCTATAAATTACTATAGGGCAGTTACCAATCAAATTAAATCATTTACACAGAAAAAATGACAACTGCATTAAATAATGTTATGAGATTATTTTAAATATTTCTGAATATACAAATAAGAAATGTTGGAAAGATTCAACTAAACCACCAGTAGATGGCAGCATGTGACCGTCTTAATGAGCGAGTCATTGAGTCGATTCATTCAAGAATTTGGCGGTTATTTAATCTTTGATTCAACCGATTCATTAAAACGCTGAATCATTCAGTAACACGCTGTTGATGTGAGATGCGTTACGGTTCTGCTGTGATATTTGTTTGCAACTATTTCCGCTGCTGAAATAGAACAAAAACAGTCCATATTGCATCTAAAATGTAAGTGACTTAATGTTAATTAATTGTTTATGGAACTGGCGTATGAAATCAGTGTCATTTTCAGTCGTGATGGTATTCAGGAAAACAACACTCTTGTTAGTGTAATGTTGCTTAACTGTATCATATGTTATAAATATAAAACCTCCACAATTTTAACCATGTATGTTAACTGAGTTTCTCTGTATGAACAGCGCTCATTTGTTTTCAATTTTCGCCTCGAAAGGCTGCGCGAGCCTCAACAGCACAACCTTGTCAGTTCGTTTTATATTATTATCCACTATCGATCTCCACTTACACTAACTGAATGCAGAATCATTATTGCACTTCGGTGATTCACTAGTTTTTTTTTGTTTTGACATAAGGATACTTGTCCGTCGGGCAAGTCAAATTATTTTTCACTTTCCCCTTCAAAAAATCCACTTTCCCGGACAAGCGGACAAGCGTTAATGTCGAGCCCTGCTTTATATAATGCAAACGAATGAGTTATAAAAAAAATTCACCCCCCCTGACAGTTGTCATGAAGGGCAGAATTAGCCATATAGACCAAAACCACAATTTGTACTAGGCTGTAAACATGTTTTAATCTGCTGAAAAGTTGGGCCTTTTAACATGTGGCTCAATGAGATTCTGCTCCCTTCTGGAGCCTGTCCCTAGCGGCCAGTCGATGAATTGCAGTTTATGTAACTTCCGTATTGGCTTCAAGAGAAACTGCGGGAGGTTGCCGCTTGGGACTCAGGCTGGAATTGATACGAAAAAAACGACAACATCATGACTGTTCGTATCACTGTAGCTCTGGGGCTGAAATTCAGATATGTGTCAGTCTTGTTTCTGACACGTGCTGTAAGAGGAAGACCAATCACAACATACTGGGCCATCTGACCAATCAGAGCAGAGTAAGGAGGGGTTTAGAGAGACTGAATCATCGAACAAACTGTTTTCAGACACTTTGAGAAATGTGGGGATGTGCAATGTATATTATGCGAAAATGTGTTTTTTTGAACTTGGATGCATATAAACCTATTGTAGGAGACCTCCTAAACAAAAATTAGGACCCTTTAAAATAGCATAATAGGGGCACTTTAAAGCGAGCTGAAGGTGGTATTTCAACCAGCATGATACGAAAGGTGCGGCACAGGATGAGACTGCAAACCAGACACTGTCATAACCTACTTGTGCAGCCCAGGCCTCTGAAGACGTGCATGAGCTGATTAATTAGAAATGAACTGACAAGGAAGACAAATCCACTCTCCTCCGTGTAGGCCTGAAGAAGGGCTCTTGCTTTGTCTGTGGCTGAATGGAAGTGAAGCTTGTACATCAATCAAAACTCAATCAACATTTTAATCTGAGGGAAATATGAATTGTAAAGCACCCTTTAATAACGCTAAGGTGCCTCTCTCATCCTTTTGGGGATTTTGCATAAAAATGATGCCATCTACATCTTTAATTTATCATGACAGCACTTCACAAAGCTTACAGTTTTAAAACAGGAGGTGCTCTTAAAACTTTAAGTGCATAATGGAGTGAAATGTAAGAGGGGAGGGAAGGAGAAGGGAAAGAGAAATGAGGAGAGACATCAACAATCCTAAGCTGACGTCAATCTATCAGACAGTTTACTGTAAGACACATTACTATCATAGTTCGGCTAAAAGCATATCTGTAATATTCATATTAAGAGCTTCCTTTCAACCCTATTAGGCTACTTACCTAACAAAATGGGAGAACGCCACTATCCAACTATGCTTAGCCTTGTTATACATCTTAATGACTGATGATTTTGTATATACACCTGCATACATCACTGTATGATGGTGGTAACACTTTACAGTAAGGTTTCATTAGTTAACATTCTTTAATGTACATGAACTAACCATGAGCAGTACATTTATTACTGTATTTGTTAATCTTTGTTAACGTTAGTTAATAAAGATACAGCTGTTCATGGTTTGTTCATGTTAGTTCACACTGGACTATTTTAATACAGTAAATGTCGAAATTAACAATGAACACTTTATAAGTGCAGTTCATTATGTTAACTAATTTAATTAACTAATGTTAACTAATGAAACCTTATTGTAAAGTGTTTCCAAAGATGTATTATTGTATATCCACACTATAATAAATCATGCTTTTCAAAAAGTCACTATGAAAACTTCCTATGTTTTCCGTATAAAAGTGGAAAATACCTGACGTTGCTCGGTTGGTGAAAACTGCAGCTACACTACTGGACCAAGCGGAAAATACACAATTAAGCTGATCTGATTTCCACCTCTGCACATCCTCAACAATTAGGCTACACAGCAGATGTCCCCGGAGATGACTCGACGCTATTGCAGTCATCATATACTTCACTGTGGCAAACTGACGGGAAGCTGGAAAAACACTGAGTGGATTGAGGTTTAATGGCACATTATAACAGTACTGGATGCAAATATGTTGCGATGGAGGTAATCAGACACGCTTGGTGCTGAACGTGCTGAAACAACCGATATAATAAATTGTGAGACATCAGCTGGAAACCAAAGGACTGTGCTGCACTTCAGTTGGTTATTCATTACTCTTATTCATGAATGAATGAATGAATGAGGCATTTATGTAGCGCTTTCATAAGTACTACTGTATACCCAAAGCGCTTTACAACTATGTCAGGGGTCTCTCCTCAACCACCACCAGTGTGCAGCATCCACTTGGATGATGCGACGCAGCCACAGTACAACGGCACCGTTGCGCTCACCACACACCAGCGATAGGTGGAGAGGAGAGAGGGTGATAGAGCCAATTCAATGCATGGGGATTAGTAGGAGACCATGATTGGTAAGGGCCAATGGAGGGAATTTGGCCAGGACACCAGGGTTACACCCCTGAGAAGTGCCATGGGATTTTTAATGACCACAGAGAGTCAGGACCTCGATTTAACGTCTCATCCGAAGGACGGTGCTTGTTACAGTATAGTGTCCCCATCACTATAATGGGGTGTTAGGACCCACACAGACCACAGGGTGAGCATCCCCTGCTGGACTCACTAACACCTCTTCCAGCAGCAACCTGGTTTTTCCAGGTCTCTCATCCAGGTACTGACCAGGCTCAGCCCTGCTTAGCTTCAGTGGGAAAGAGTTTAGCCAATTATGGCAGCCAATTATGAGTGCTATAAGGGTACTCCCCCGACAAATAATAAAAAATGTGGAAGGGAATGACTTTGAGGGGAAGCTCAAAACTGAACATGGAAGTGTACATTTGGTGGAACAGTTTTTCCAATCTTGAACACCCTGTGAAATCACTTTGTGTGCTGTTTTTTCTTGTGTTGATGTATTTGCTAGAGAGTGCAGAGTTTTCAGCGTCCTTCGTTCCACAAATATGTTTCCAATTAATTTTTCGAATAGGTACTTTATAGTCTTTGTTAAGGGCCAAGAACCAAACACGAGGTGAATCACAACATTACTAACTTTTATTAGAAGTAAAAAAGTATTTAAAATTGTATAAAAAGGTTTATAGAAATATTTAAGTAGTTTGAGAGCGTAGGGAGACTGAATCAATGTCATTCACGTTGGTGCTAAAGAGTTCTTTTGGTGCAATTTGATTGCCAGAATTCTGTTTGGTGGAGATTTCTTTGCAGAATAATATGTAACCGGTACTCGACCCCCTCAGAGTGGTATTTGAACCGGCGTCTCCGGCGTGGGAGGCAGGTGTGCTAACAATGATGCTAAAGACTGCTAGCATGCCTCTTAAGGACAGCTCTTACTAGCCCACGTCCGTTACACTTATCCCCTAAGCCTAACTCCCTTCCGGGTCACGGCACCAAATATTACCAGTCCTACACAACCCGCTCTGAGCGGGATTCGAACCGGGTCTCCGGTGTGGGTGCCAACAAGGACGCTAGACACTGCTATTGTGCCGCTTAAAGCCAGGGGAGTGAGGTTTACACACAGCTCTTACTAGCCTACGTCCGTTTCACTCACCCCATAAACCTCACTCCCTTCCGGGTCACGGCACCAAATATTACCAGTCCTACACGACCTGCAGGATTCGAACCGGGGTCTCCGGCGTGGGAGAAGGACATGTTAACAAGGATGGTAAAGATCACTCGCGTGCCTCTTAAGGCCAGGGGAGTGAGGTTTACATGCACAGCTCTTACTGGCCTACGTCCGTTACACTCACCCCCATAAACCTCACTCCCACCCGGGTCATGGCACCAAATGTCACTGGTCCTACTCGAACCGCTCCAAGCAGGATTCGAACCGTGGTCTCCGGCGTGGGCGGTGGGCATGCTAACAAGAATGCTAAAGACCGCTAATGCACCTCTTAAAGTCAGGGGGGTGAGGTTTACACGTATATCTGGCCTACATCTGTTACACTTACCCCCCAAACCTCAATCCCATCCGGGTCACGGTACCAAATATCACTAGTCCTACTCAACCCGCTCCGAGCGGGATTCGAACCAGGGTCTCTGGCATGGGAGGCAGGCATGCTAACAAGGCCACTAAAGACCGTAATGTAGTTTCTCACCAGGAATTCTGCTGTTAAACATAACTATTTAACAAATTAGTTGAAATAATAGGGTCTGATGGCTTCAACAAAAGCATAAACCATTGCTTGACAGTCGCTTATCTCAAAGGTCTGTCTTTTATAAAGTGTATGTTGTAATTCTACTGTAGAACGCATTTGATTAGAAAAAAATGTATACATGGGTCATTAATATGTTTGGTCCATTTAAAAAGAGGAAGTCTGTTCATTTTAAATTTGTATGTCCACTAAAGGTAAATATGTCAAAATTAAAAGCATTAAATGTTGTCAATTTAACAAATAGATGACCTCTAAACTAACACACATTAAAAGCCACAAAATGAGCAGTGTCTGGGACCTTCAATAAAAGGAATTTAGAAAACACTGCTTGCGCCATAAACAAATACTACTTGTTTATCTGATTGCAAATTAGTCATATTCTTGTTAGGGAAATTCCATGGACAATGGAATATAATGATCTTCTGCAGGGAATGACAAAATTACTTGATATCATGTTTTGTTTTGTTCTGGGTTTTTTTTCATGGCTGTTTCTTGAGAAAGATCTCTTTCTTCATGAACTTTGAAACTGAAAACTGAAATTCAACCCGGAAATAATTTCCGAGATAAAGGCTATTAGCACTGTAAATGAGATTTCTTGATTTACCTACAAAAATACACCAGTAAAACGCTATTGCAATAATATGTATTTTAGAAAACTGTTCATGATTTTTCACAGAAACAAAGAAAAAGTATGTTTAGGGAGGCTGCCATTAGTTTACAGCCTATAGTAAAAAATAAAATTAAAAAGGTACTTAGAAAATCTACTTTCAAAGAAGTAAAAATATCAATATTTAATATTGGATTGATATTTGCTATAAATACATTCATAAACAGCCATGTAAGCACATTTCCACACAATTTTAGATAGCTTGGCTGGGATCACCAGCAAATGTGATCAAAATTATCAATGTTTGACAAGAGCAGAGGAAACTGAGCTTCAAAAGAATTACATTTCTAGAAGTATTTCCTTTACAGAAAGAAAAATGCCCCCGATCCATTATCCAACTTGAGTCAATGCCCCAGATGTCTTGTAAAGCCTGCATGCATGCTCTGTCTAAAGACAGAGCCAGATTGGGCCCAATGAATGGCACAGCTCACCCGAAGGATATGTCTAAAATAAAACAAACAACCACAACCCTATAAATAGTTTACTAGAATAAAACTTTTATAATGCCTTTTTTATTCATGCTACAGTGCTTTTGAATAGAGGTAAAACAACTGCCTGCTTGCCCGTGATGGTCAGGGATCTTTGCATTGTTTTCCATTATTTTCTCTAACGCATATTTGTTTCTGGGAACTCAAGCCATAAAATAAGCCATTGATATCTTTAATGTGGTTTGCAAGTTCACACCCTATTTCTTCATCTGAATGTTTGTTTTACTGCCGTATCTTTTATTCAGTAAATCTTTAGAGTGTTTATTGATCAGCATCCTCTTGTCCTTTGTAGTAGAACAGACTGACCTTTTCACATCTCTGGCCGCTCCCTCTACGACTTTCTGCGGTGTTAAACTAAGCATATATGTTTGCAAATTAAAAAAAAATTGGAATATCGCATAAAACATTTGCAAATAAAGCACTCTTTCCCTCCTATGTGTTCAAGAGAATAATACTGTAATTTCCTGCGAAATTGGCGCAAAAATCTGTAATGATAATGGAAGTTGCTGCAATCGAGGAAGCCACTGTGACTCTTTTAACGCTAAGATAAGATATCATAAACGCTGTCATGTTATCTTGTGTTCTTGCTGTTCAATAAGATCGTCTGCTGGTTATGCTGCCTTCACGTGCTCTCGGAAATATTGTAAATACGAGTTTCCTAGGTAAACATTGCACATGCACGCCCTCACATTTTGAAACTTGAATACAATGAGCTCGTAATCATGACTTCAGAAGTCGGAATTATCACATTTCTGACAGCATGTGAAGGCAGCATTAGTCCATTTATCCTGTCACGTGAGTATTTTGTTGCAAATCGAGAGGTTTATTCAGTAAAATATTTCAATCGTAGTTTATGCGCATGTCTTCTTATTTGATAAAAAAAATTGTATCTGTCTCAATTGATTGCACATTTTTTAAGTGTATGCAGATCTTGGCATTTCCTTCCAGCGATTTTTGTGCAATATCCAAAAATGTACATAAAAATAGGTGGATGGAAACATAAAATATGTTTACACAATACCGTTTTCAACTGAAAACGGAAAACGTTATGCGTTATGGCCGCTCATTTACACGACAACAGCATTTTGGGGGCTTGAAAATGCTAACTTTTGAAAATGGGTTTCAAAAGGTTTGGAAAACATTGCCTTTATTGTTTTCATGTAAACAACAAAAACGTGAATTTGTTAAAAGGGTAACGTCCTGCGCATTCAAGGGGGGTTTCTTGACAAAGTGACATCGCCAACTACAGGCCTGGCAGCATAATACAGCCTTTTTTATCATTTTCGTAGACCTGAGTGAACGAGGGTCGTTTTAGTCTGTTTTAGTACATTGTCGTCGTGTAAACATACCCATAGTGTCATGACTGCTCGGAGACGCAAAGGTTGAGGATCCAAATGCAGTAGTTTATTGAAAGGGTAATCCACAATCGTAGTCAAAAACAGGCACAAAGTCATGAACAGGGTAAACAGTCCAAACAGTAACAGGGCACAGAAAAACAGGGTAAATCTGAAAGACAGGCAAACAGGGTCAAAACCAAAGACTATGAACCCAGTGGCGCACTCAGAAATGCATAACGACACTACACAAGATTTTGCAATGAATGACCGAGGCCCCGTCTACACGAAGCCAGAGCTTTCCCTATCCAATCTTTTTTTTCCCTCATTTCAAGAAATATCTGCGTACACACGAGAGCACTGAAACCGACTCAAAACGATGTAGTATACATGCCAGGCCAGTATGTGGCGCTGTAATTCTGCCACAGAAATACACAAAAAACGGAGAAGAAGAGTTGTGGCTAGAAGGGGTACAGCAATGGTAGGAGGTGAGGCAAAATCTCACAATAAAATAATAAATAAATGTGCTACTTACCAGATGTGTTTTATTAACGCCTACACCTACCCCAACCCTAAACCTACCCTTACAATAATGCAAATACAGTAATTAAATGTCTCGGTCATTCATTACAAAATCTTGTATCACAACATATCTCAGTGTAATTATTGTCATTTCTTACTGATTATCATAATGACATGAGGTGAAAACACCATATGGCCAGGCACTTTAGTTTAAATGCCACTCTTTGTCTGTGGAAAGGTCTCAGTGATGCTTGACAGCAGTTGTAGCACAGGATTTATTTTGGGCTTCTTGATTTAGATCTCAAAGCCCGATATGTTGCCCAAAGACCCCTTTCATCCAGAAAAAGTTTGAGAGGAAGTTAACCACAAAGGAGATTATCGAGTGTTGTGTCATCTTTTTCTGCAGGGGTGTGCAAATTCATTTTTAATGGTTGAATTATCTTGTCACAGCCTGTCCTGACCAGGAACTATCCACAAGTTACTGTCAAACTGAAATAGAATATTCTGTGTGATGCAATGCGGCAAGATTTCACTGTCTCTGATTTCATTAAAAAGATCTTACGATGTGCTCCGAAGAGTTTTGGGTGAACTAACCCTTTAATTGATCATTAGTGACAGTAATGCATTGGTAATGTTACAAAAGATTTCTATTTCAAATAAATGCTGTTCTTTTAAACCAGGGTTCCTCAAATTCGGTCCTGGAGGGCCACTGTCCTGTGGAGTTTAGCTCCAACCCTGATCAAACTCATCAAACTGATTTTCTAGTGATCCTGAATACCTTGATTAGCTTGCTCGGGTGAGTTTGATCAGGGTTGGAGCTAAACTCTGCAGGACAGTGGCCCTCCAGGATCGAGTTTGAGGAACCCTGTTTTAAACTTTCGATTCATCAAATAATTCCAAGTAAGTAGCAAAGACAATAAAGGACAATGAACTGAAACAAACTGAGAGCTTTAATACACAGGCTAAATAAGGACCCAAACAAGACCCAGGTGAACATAATCAGAAACCAAGGAAACCAAGCAAACAGGGACAGACTTTTATTTTGACGGAGCTGAGAACGCCAGAGCCTGAGCACACAGCACTCCCGTTTAGTTTACGATCTGTTAAACAGTCCTGTCTTATACGTTATTAAATAGAACTGTTATGCGAAGAAAGCAGACTGCATATGAAAAAGTATTGCCGTTTGTCGTGTGGTTGATGCCCAGTGTCGCTAGCTGAGCAGAAATACATAATCATGTTATGCTTGGTCCAAAGCATTGGATTTTCTCTTTGTTAAAAGAACATTTAAAAAAAAACTTTTAGATATCAATCAACATATGTGATGGACATTGGTCATCTTTACTCGCTCCTTTGGGAGTAAAACAGCTCCATATTTACTAAAGCACATAGCCTTCAAAAAACCCAAACCTGTTGGTTGCGCATAACCCCCATGTAATTCTGTCCCCCATTCTTTAACACAAAAAAACACACATTCATTTTCTAATCCAAAGCCTACAAAACATGTTTTTTTGTCAGTTAATGGTGCACTATGTAACTTTTCCATTCACTAGAGCAGGGGTCGGGAACCTTTTTTGACCAAAGAGCCATTTTTCCATTTTTGGTTAATGCATTTTTCCAAAAGAGCCACAGTAAAAAATAATATTAAATTATTACTAAAAAACTTTTTTCCCAATAAAATTTCAACAATAGTAATTATTAGGTCCATAACTAAAAACAAACACATATGCAGCGAACAATAAATAAGTTGCAATATGGAATTAATTGTGCAGGGCTTTGTGAGGTTCAGTTATAAATCCTCTTCATGTGTGTGAACATCTACTGTGTTTACGTGAATACTCGACTTGGCATTTTGATATATTTCTGTAGCCTATTAATTTGACGTGCAGCCGAGGACAAAGCTGTGCTTGTCAGTGTTGCGCTCGGAGCGTGTGCACAGCATCCTGTCAGTAATTCAGTTGTCTTTCGCGACTTCTCGCGCTTTTATCATTCTTTTTCGTCAACTGAAATCTGCGTGGATTATCATAAATACACATGTATTTATCACAAGGGTCTCTGCGGCAAAAGCGAAAGTACCCACGTGTGAAATGTTTCGAAATGTCTTTTTCCACAGCAGACCACCAGTTTCAATAAAAGGATATATTCAAGTTTGTATAGCCTACTTTGAAATTTTCGCTGCTGTTCTAAAAATGGTTTTCGGTTACCTTAAACAAGCCACAGCTGCTTGAATCCCAGAGCAGAAGCTGTTACCACAGAAACATAAGTGGGTATTGATTGCTGTCGCGACTCGTGACACTCGTAAACAGCACTGAACGCGCACGGCCGGTACAACTTGAATATTAGCTATTATCATACGTTTCATTAACTTCGGTAAGCTGTACAACAAGGGAATTGTAATTGGCTGCTTTTTTCTGCAGAGAGCGGATCTCTGTTGATGTGTCTAATTTCTTTTATCGATCATTTGTTGGTAAAGGGTGAGAGACCTGAGCCACATTATTTTTGTCAAAGAGCCAGGTGTGGCTCGCGAGCCATAGGTTCCCGACCACTGCACTAGAGGGCACCTATTCAAAACAAAGGCGTAGTTTGATGACGCCAAGTTTGGGCGCAGAATCTTGGGTCTTCACCTCACATCCGGTGTAAAAGACTCGGGATAGGACTCGGGCAGAAATCATGTTCATGGATGTGATTATTAACGTTACTGTAGTATGAAGCAGAGTGTTGTCGGAGCTGAGCAAGGCTGCTGGAGTGATTATTAATAAGAAGAGTGCAACACGCCTCACGAGCAGCAGGACTTTTACAATGGTATAGTCGCCAGCGGGACTTTTATTATGCCACAGCTTTTCCGGTCATGAGTATGAGGAAACGCAGCTCTGTTTATCATATTAGATACATCTGAGTGTGTTGAAAATGATGTTATGACGTTACTCTGTGCGTTATCTCGGCAGCTGCTATGACACTTGTTCACACTGCAGTAAGAGTAAAGCGTTTCTGCAAAATAAAACCGGAAAACGTGGGTAACCGAGGGCGACTTCCTCTCACGTCCCGGTTCCTTGGTTAAAATAGCCTTTTCTCACAATTTACAAATAGTTGTAAACATTTGGGATATTTTAAGTACTCAACTGAACAAAATATATAACACTGGCCTAATGGTTTTTGGATATTTTACTGCAAAAATGTTACATAGTGCTTTTTTAAGACCTAATTATGGATTGTAGGCACATTTTCAACACATTTTTTTTTTTCTGGCATGGTCACCGGAATAACAGAACATTCAAATCTTTGGAAGAGAAAAAACTCATTAAGGTGCAAGATGGATGACACAAGAAATACAGCAAACACATCTCATCATCTCCTTGCTCTGACGTTCCAGGGTCCAAACGATGCCATAAATTTCCCACCGTTATTGATCTCTTGTCTATTTCTCAGGAAGTAGTAGGAAAAAAGGCTCTCGTTGATTCTCAAGCCTAAAGTCGCCCCTGCTTTGAGTAGTTTGTGTAATGGCACCTGACTGATAAAGAGTTTCAGAGATCTACTCTCACAATGTGCTTTGTCCTCCATTCCACCCTCAGTAAGAACAAAGACACTCTTGCTAATTCTACCATCATCACTTTGCTTTTGTAAGGTTTCCAGGGCTATATGTACATCTGCATGGCACTTAAGGGAATTACAGGAGATGAAGGGCCAATCAGAGAATCCATTCAACTATCACAAGACTGCAGAGTGTCCGTCAATAACACTGCATCAATTAGACAGGAACCTTAAAAGAACAGTTCACCTAATGAATAAATAAAAACTCACCCTCATGTCTTTCCAAACCTGAATGAATTTCTTTCAGATAGATTTTTTTTTAAAGAAACAAATTAAAGTGCATGAGGACTGAAGCTGTCAAGCTCCCCAACATGAAAAAATACTATAGTATATTATAGTACAATTACTCTAGTAAATACTATAGTGTTTTTGAACCATACTATAGTAAAGATACAACAGTAAATTGTAGTATATTGTAGTATTATAGTATTTACACCTTGTTAATTTACTATAGTATGGTTAAAAAACACTATAGTATTAACTAGAGTAATTTTACTATAATATAGTATTGTTAAATGTGGGCCATAATAACAAATAAACACACTTGTCTCACAAAAGTCCTCTTTATGATTCAAACAACTGTATCCCATTCTAACCCAGACAGCAGTTTTATGTGAAGAATGCGCTTAAATAATACGAGTGTGCAATCTTGTGGAATGTATATACGCCAAAATGAGTTTTGGCGTGCATATGGTACGCCGTTTTTCGCGTGCATATGATACGCATTTTATGGTGTATTAGACGTACGAACCACCCCCACCCCCCCTATCCTACCCAAAAGCGTGTCATATACATGCCATAAAGTGCGTATCATATGCACGCGAAAAACTGCGTAGCATATGCATGCCAAAACTAATTTTGGCGTATACATTCCACGAGATTGCATACTCTTACTATTGATACGCATTGTCATGAGATCGTGTTGGAAGAACAGACCATTGTTATTCGCTGAAAATCGTGAAAGTAGCAAAGTCCAAAGTCCAATTCCACACAAATACGTTTTAACCTAAAACGCTATCCAAACCGGATTAAATCTTAAAAGGCAGTTTTCGCATCATAGTGTGTGGAAACTCCAGTGATGGGTAGGTTTAGGGGCGGGGTTTGAGGAAGGTCATTCGTACGAATTCATACGAATTTGTCAACTCTTGGCAACTCGTCAAATACGTACGACCTCACTCGTACGAATTTGTACGTTTTGTCTAAACCCCAGTGACTGGTAGATTTAGGGGCGGGGTTTGAGGTAGGTAATTCGCACAAATTCATACGAATTTGTCAACCTCTGATAACTTGTCAAATACGTACGATTTAGCAAAAATCATACACATTCATACAAGTGAGATCGTACAAATTCGTACGAATGAGCCACCTCGTAAAATATGTATGAATTGCCGTAAGATCTATCTCACGTCCAAATCGTATGTATTTTACGAGGTGGCTAATTCGTACGAATTTGTATGACCTCACTCGTACGAATTTGTATGTTTTGTCTAAACCCCAGTGGCGGGTAGGTTTAGGGGCGGGGTTTGAGGTAGGTCATTCGTACGATTTCATACGAATTTGTCAACTCTTGGCAACTCGTCAAATACGTACGATTTAGCAACCTCGTAAAATATGTACGAATTGCCGTGAGATCAGGTTGTGTGTGGCGGTATGTTGAAACGATGCCGCATGTTTAGTCATGTGACGCATATTGTAGCCTACCGATACATAGCCTATTCATGTTTATACCGGTATTGTGCCTGTTATGTAGTCACTTTCACACAGTTGCTAAAGTATGTTACTATATGCACACTTCATATCACCGTCCTGCAAAGATGACAGAAAATGTAGGCTACTCGAATTTGGCGAAACATGAGAGCAGTTGCATGTTAGACCAAACATAGCCTAATGGTGAGTGAATGCGACATGGATCATGAATGGTGAGATATTTTGCTAAATAAATGATCCTGCCAGATGAATTGCACAGTGAGCTTATGAATTTAGCATTCAGTGTTGGCGAGAAACTTTTGGAAAACGCTTCAAAACGAGTGTTTTGAAATGAAAACTGTTTTCCAATGTATCCGGATGAATGTAGACGTAGCTGACTCAATTTTCAGTCACACAAAGCTATCAAATGGCTTTCGAAGAATTAGAATATAACACACAAGTCACATGGCTCACTTTTATGAATTGTTTTTATCCTTTTGGAGCTTGACAGACCCAGTCCTCAGTATATTTGGAAAAGACTTGAAAGGATATTCTTTAAAAAAACATCTCATACAGGTTTGGAACAACATGAGGGAATGTAAATTGTTCCTTTAAACACCCTTTGAGAACTCAGCATGATGTATTAGTGATAACCCTGAACCTTGCATTTGGACATAGGAGCAAATCATTGTTCTTTCAACATTGACTATTATCATAATTACAGAGGGAATATCAGAGAACGCTCAGTACTCTTTTTCTACAGCTGTTCAGCCTTCATCCAATGAGCAGAATAGCTACATGGCGAGCGAATGCGGGGGAGGAAGGTCGTAATTGGCTTGTGAATAGGTTTGTCATTAAGAAGCGCGGTAGGGGAGACCCCACTCATGGTCCTCCTGTGACACATCTGCCTGATTAACGAGGTCAGTCAATTTTGACTGTCCTCACCCCGATGTTAAAAATATTCTCTACACAGATATTTTTGTGCTTTGTTACAACCAGTTGGGTTTTTTGTCCACTAATCAAAGATATTGATTCTGTATAAATGAGAGAATGATTGATCACTGCCAGATTGATTATGAGTACAAATATATCCTTGAGATAGAGTAAATTGATAGGCCATGTAAAAGAAAAGAAACATTTATGGCACGTCTCCTGGTGCATTCTCAAGGGAAGTCAAGGGGAAACTGACACTTTTGCTACAGAGGTCTGATATATATCTATGTATATTGTATAGCCATAGCTCTTCATAAATGTTAGAATATTCCCCTTGTTCTGTTGAGATTGACCTTCATATAGGGAGTCTCAGAAAATGTGTGAAAAAAGAAAAGTAATATAACCTCTTATTTTCCTCTATAATTTTTGTATCATGTGAAAATGTATTGCATTTAGTCATGTTATATACTGTATTCTGGGGTCTGTATGTAACATTTCTAATAGAGGCCATTATAAGCATGTTATATTTTTTAAAAAACAACAACGTTTGAATGGTAGGCATAACATTATAACCACTGACAGGTGAAGTGAATAACACTGATTATCTCTTCATCACAGCACTTGTTAGTGGGTGGGATATATTAGGCAGCAAATGAACATTTTGTTCTGAAAGTTGATATTTGATTCGACGCAGGAAAAATGGGCAAGTGTAATGATTTGAGCGAGTTTGACAAGGGCCAAATTGTGATGGCTAGACGACTCGATCAGAGCATCTCCAAAACTGCAGCTCTTGTTGGGTGTTCCCGGTCCGCAGTGGTCAGTAGCAATCAAAATTGGTTCAAGGAAGGAACAGTGAACCGGGGGTCATGGGCGGCCAAGGCTCATTGATGCACGTGGGGAGCGAGGGCTGGCCCGTGTGGTCCGATCAAATAGATGAGCTACTGTAGCACAAATTGCTCAAGAAGTTAGTGCTGGTTCTGATAGAAAGGTGTCAGAATACACAGTGCATCACAGTTGTTGCGTATGGGGCTGCAAAGCCACTGACTAGTAAGGGTGCCAGTGCTGACCCCTGTCCACCACTGAAAGTGCACATGAGTATCAGAACTGGACAACGGAGCAATGGAAGAAGTGGCAGTGTGATGCGTTGGGCAATGTTCTGCTGAGAAACCTTGGGTCCTGCCATCCATGTGGATGTTGCTTTGACACATACCACCTACCTAAGCATTGTTGCAGACCATGTACACCCTTTCATGGAAACGGTATTCCTTGGTGGCTGTGGCCTCTTTCAGCAGGATAATGTGCTTTGCCACAAAGCAAAAATGGTTCAGGAATGGTTTGAGGAGCACAACAATGAGTTTGAAGCGTTGACTTGGCCTCCAAATTCCCCAGATCTCAATCCAATCGACCATCTGTGGGATGTGCTGAACAAACAAGTCCGATCCATGGAGGTCCCACCTCACAACTTACAGGACTTAAAAGATCTGCCGCTAACATCTTGGTGCCAGATACCACAGCACACCTTCAGGAGTCTAGTCCATGCCTCGATGGGTCAGGGCGGTTTTGGCAGCAAAAGGGTAGCAACACAATATTAGGTGGTCATAATGTTATACCTGATTGGTATATATATATATAATCTTTGTTAATGTAATTTCAACATTTACATTATTAAAATTAAAAGTTGTATTTGTTAATGCACTGTGAACATGAACAAACAATGATCTGTTGTATTTTTATTAACTAACGTTTACAAAGATTAATAAATACTGTAACAAATGTATTGATCACAGTTAGTTCATGTTATACATTAACTAATGTTAACAAATTAAACCTTGTTGTAAAGTGTTGTAAAATGTACTAAAAATTAAAAATATATATTTTAATTTGTAATAATATTTCACAATATTACTGTTGTATTTTTGGTCAAATAAATGAAGCCTTGATAAGCATTAAACATTAA